>NC_087342.1:176708520-176913520 GCF_030014295.1 Loxodonta africana
TATACATATAAAACAGAAAAATCAAGAAATTCGTAAAAACACAAGAAAATTAAAAAAATTTGTAAGACAGTGTTATGTCATTGTCAGGCTAGTTATAAAATAGCAGCAATCATCTAGAATTGTATGTACTAAGAGTTCAAGCTATCAAGCCCATCTGGTTTAATTTACTTCTGCTATTTAAATTTTATTTTAAATGTGATATCCAGAAACTGCTCTGAGGTGGGAAAGTGCTCTCAGAAGGAAGAGCCATTAAATTATACAATTCAAATCAGATATATTACAGAGACTGCAAAAGCAGTGATGTTTTATCTTTTTTACCCTTTTTTTCCTGCCTTCCTCACGTTGTCTCTTAAATTTTCCCCACAACATATATTTTCCATTTAGTGATTATCTCATTTCCTTCCGTATTCTTAGGTCTGAAATAATTTCAGGTCTGTATAATAAGAGTCTACTATTGCATATTTTCATTTCTTTTTTCCTCAAATTATTTAGCCTGTCTAATATTATTTCGCTTATTCAGTAAATTAAGGTAAAGCAAAGCCACACACAATGCAGATAACGCAAACGCTATTTAAAAAATAAAACATTTTAAGCTTTTACATTGGAATTGTGTTCAGCTATCCAAGATATGCATTGACAGGAAATTTTTCATTGAAAAAGCTTGACAGGTAATTTGAATAACATGACTGAACTATATACCCACTGCCGTCAAGTTGATTCCGGCTCATAGCGACCCTATAGGACAGAGTAGAACTGCCCTGTAGAGTTTCCAAGGAGCGCCTGGTGGATTTGAACTGCCGGCCTTTTGGTTAGCAGCCATAGCACTTAACCACTACGCCACCAGCTATATAAGGTAGATATAAAACCTAAAAAAGCGTGATGAGACTAAACTCAGAATCAGTAAGTGCTTGAAGAGCTATGGACTAGGCAGATACTGTGCCGGATACAGAAATGTACAAACTATATAGGTTTTCCTCAGGCAGCTTGTCTGATGCACATGAATTGCAACAGTAAAGATTTATATAAAGTGCAAGAAATATAAGTGCTAGTGAGAGCAAGAGTAAACTACTGAGAGCTGACTAAATGGGAAAGGCTTCACAAGGGAGTGGAACTTGATATATGTAACTGAAGAAAAGTTTCGAGTGGAAAAAAAAGTGGGTGAAAGGTGCTCTAAAATACGAGAAATGCAAGAATTATAATACTTGTCAGATATAACTATTTGCAAGGTCTAAATTGATTAAGGCATGGCATGTGTGGAAATGATGCTTTAGGAAATCAATCCAGGAGGATTCAGAGTGTATTGACTCTCTAGGGGAATCGTGGGTGGGTGAGATGTTGAGCCCTTTTACTAGGGTTGTTGTTCGGTGCCATTGAATTGACGCTGACTTACAGCAGCCTCATGTGACAGAGTAGGACTGCTCCATAGGATTTTCTTGGCTGTAACCTCTGTGGGTGCAGATCACCAGGTTTTTCTCCTGCAGAGCCACTGGGTGGTTTCAAATTGCCAACCTTTCCATTAACAGCTTAATGACTAATCGTTTGCACCATCAGGGCTCCTTTATACTAGGGTAAAAACCAAACCTGTTGTTGTTGAGTCAATTCCAACTCATAGTGACCCTATAGGACAGAGTAGAACTGCCCCATAGGGTTTCTGAGGGTGTAATCGTTACAGAAGTAGACTGCTATATCTTTCTTCCAAAGGGCTGCAGATGGATTTCAACAGCTGATGTTTTGGTTAGCAGCTGAGCTCTTAACCATGGCGCCACCAAGGCACCCTTGTCCTAGGGTAATGGTTGTGAAATGGTGACTAAAGTAATGAGATTAGTTATTTTCAGGGGGGAAAAAAAGCTGATGGAACTAAATAATTAATTACATATAAGACAAATGACAATTAATTTCAAAGTTAGTATTTTGTAATGTGTAAAAAGCTATATGTAGTTAATATTTATCATTTTCCTCTGTCTTTTGGAATTAGCTCCCACCTTTTTTTTTTTTTTCCCTTAAGAAGATGCTCTTCATTGACTCTAACCAAATAGTGGATCTGATGTCAGATGGATGTTGGCTGAAAGCAGAAAAAACCAGAATGATGTTTACCTGTGTTTTACTGACTATGCAAAGACATGAGACTGTGTGGATCATAAAAAAAATTATGGATAACATTGCGAAGAAATGGGAATTCCAGAACACTTAATTGTGCTCATGAAGAACCTGTACATAGACCAAGAGGCAGTCGTTTAAACAGAACAAGGGGATACCTCGTGGTTTAAAGTCAAGAAAGGTGTGCATCAGGGTTGAATCCTTTCGCCATACTTATTCAATCTGTATGCTGAGCAAACAATCTGAGAAGCTGGACTATACAAAGAACAGTGCCTTGGGATTGGAGGAAGTCTCATTAACAATCTTCAACATACAGATGACACAGCCTTGCTTGCTCGAAGTGAAGAGAACTTAAAGCACTTACTGATGAAGATCAAAGACCACAGACTTCAGTATGGATTACACCTCAACATGAACAAAAATCCTCACAACTGGACCAATAAGCAACATCACAATAACTGGAGAAAAGATCGAAGTTGTCAAGGATTTCATTTTACGTGGATTCACCGTCAACACCCATGGAAGCAGCAGTCAAGATATCAAACAACGTATTGCCTCGGGCAAATCTGCTGCAAAAGACCTCTTTAAAGCATTAAAAAGCAAGAATATCACTTCAAAGATTAAGGTGCACCTGAACCACACCATGGTTTTTCAGTCGCCTCATATATATACTAAAGCAGGGCAATGAATATGGAAGATCAAAGAAGAATTGATGCCTTCGGATTATGGTATTGGTGAAGAATATTGAATATACCACGGACTGCCAGAAAAATAAACAAATCTGTCTTGGAAGAAGTATAACCAGAAAGCTCCTTAGAAGTGAGGATGATGAGACTTCGTGTCACATACTTTGGACATGATATGAGGAAGGACCAGTCCGTGGAGGAGGATATCATGCTTGGTAAAGTAGACAGACAGAGAAAAAGAGGAAGACCCTCAATGAAATGGGTTGACACAGTGGCTGCAACAATGGGCTCAAGCATTAACAATGATTGTGAGGATGGTGCAGGACTAGGTGATGTTTTGTTCTGTCGTACCTAGGGTCGCTTTGAGTCAGAACAGATTTGATGGCACCCAGCAGCAACAACAACAAGTAGTGCTGGTGGTGGCTCACCTGGCCTCCTTATCTCCTCATCTCATTATAAAGGTTTTCATGTGATCTAGGTTTGTCCAGAGTTCTTCAACTTCTAGCTCTGGTTTGGTTTAAGGGATGTATACATAACCCAAGATGGACAAATCAGAGTCCTTCTCAAAAAAAGTTTAATGAAGTTCGGATGAGAAGTCCTTTTTCTCTGTGTTGTTGGCATTGTATAGATGGGACTCCAGAACTGCTGGTGGTCATGCTCCCAAGTAAAGACGATACCTGAGAGGATAAAATTGACAAGTCAACTTGTCAGAAGTTGAGAGAAGTCAAAGTGAGGCACAGAGAGAGAGATACGAGACAGACAGACATAGACTGTGCTCTAGCGTTTGAATCCCTCGTTGCAGTCCCAAAAGTTCTTACAACTGTCTTAATTTCTGCATTTCTTCCTTAATTCAAACCATGGGGACCATATCTGCCTAACGAACCCTATTATTCCCTTAATATAGTTTGAGTTGGTTATCTCTCACTTGTAACCACAATTCTCATTGGTACACTTCCTAATTAGGTTGAGAGAGCATTATCAGAAAAACTGAAAATTAAATAAAAAACCCCAAAAAACAAAAAAAGTTTGTTTTGATTATTAATTGAAACTGATGCACCCACAGATATATTAAACAAATTTGAAACCTGTAAGCATTTTGGGGAAATGATTACAAATATGTAGGAGTAAAGACTTTTTTCTATACCTATTTTATACTTATTGCTTATATCTATTTTAAAAATTGTCTGGAAGGTGGGTGGTGGTACAAAAAGTGATACCAGAAATCACTATTAAATATTTCATAGGATTTGAGAACTCTACAACTAAAAAGGACTGTGTTTTGGTTTAGAGTTATGGCTATTTCTTGGGAATTGTTTTATGCTCCAGGAACATATTTAATTATTGCAAACACTGTGTAGAATGTCTAATGAGAAATATTTGGGCCAGACGCCAGTCTAAAACAGAGCTGAGAACTCTTTGGAAGCTTGCTACTTTATGCTAGGAGAATGGTGGTAATTAAAATATTATTTCATCCCTTTTCTGGGGCTTGGAGATTTAACATGCTTTTCTTTTAGTTTCTAAAGAAGAAAAAAACATAAAAGTTTTGTTTATGACAAGTGGTCATTCGTTGTAGGTTGTTGTAAGAATATTGAAACTAAACAATGTTAATGTACAATTTAGTAATATATGAAATGTTCAAATACTTAACAATATTTGAACTGAGTGATAGTGAAGTCTTTAGGATTTGGTTTTGATAAGTGAAAATAAAATAGGCAAATGATTTAAGAAATATTTGAAACAAATTTCAGAGTAATATAATACAATTCAAAATGTTGTCAACTCTTGGTTACTTGGAACAGTTTATCAATTTCCTTCATCATTTAAGTTCCATGTTTCTCTTTGAAAAGCTTTTTATGGGTCCTAAACTATCATCTCTTCCAATCAGTTTTGTATCTTCTAGGCAGATGTGCTAAAAGTGGTGGCCAAACCTTTCATTTGTAGGCTAGAAAGTAATACATAGATTGCTAAGGATTTTATTAATATCTTAGGCTGGGTTCTCTAGAGAAGCAAAATCAGTAAAGTGTATAAATATGTGAATATACAGCGATATGTATCAAAGAAATGGCTCATGTGGTTGTAGAGGCTGGAACATCCCAAGTCCATGAGTCAGGATAGAGGCTTCCCCTGAGTCATGTAGCCACTGGAGCTGATGAACCCAAGATTGGTAGGTCAGAAGGCAGGGCTCTTGCTCACAGGCTGTGAAGATGGACAAATCCCAAGATCAGCAGGCAAGACTGCAGGTAAGCTGCTAGCTCAAATCCCAAGAACTGGAGGTCAGATGAAGAGGAGCCAGAAGGAGCAAAAACCAACAAGGCTTGCCAGAATATCCACTTATAGTCAATGCAGGCCACATGCCCAAGGGAACTCCCTTTCAACTGATTAGCTACTCACAGCAGATCCCACCATGGAGGTGAACACATAATATGAAATTTCATCATAGAACTGATCAAAACTACATATGACTATCAAAATATGCACAGTCATGGCCTAGCCAAGTTGACACACAACCTTAACCATCACAATTAACTTACAGTATTGCTCATCTTTGAATGATGAAAGAAAAGTAGTGCTATGGACAGAACTGGGAATCAAAACAAAAGGCAAAAAAAAAAAAATTACTTCTCTATTTTTAGCTAACTTGTTGCCTAAAATCCCATCACCACCAACATAAAATGTGGCTGTCAGGATTCTCCAAGGGAATAGTTTTTTTAGTCTTCTGTTCCCAGTCTGAGGAGGTTGGTTTCATCAAATCTTTTTTCATCGATCTGCTAAAAATATCATAATTTAGAAATTTAACCATAACTTAAATTTCTCCTGGGGATGAAGCTAAGAGGAAATGTCTATTATGCAGTGATTCTTAAACTGTGGTTTATGCAGTGATTCTTAAACTGTGGTCTTTGAACCCCTTGGGGTTCTTGAGACCATTTTGGGGGGGTGTCTATGATATTAAAACTATTTCACAGTAATAAAACCCAATAGGAAGATATTATTTGTTTGGGTGTATTATGGCTATTTTAAAGTGAAATAAATTTTTTATAATTCTTAGTTTCAATTTCAAGTATGGTACATATTAATAGATATAGTGCACATAAACAAAATTCTTTGGCATTCTCACTAATTTTTAAAAAAAATTGTATTGTGCTTGAAGTGAAAGTTTACAAATCGTCAGTCTCTCATACAAAAATTTATGTACACCTTACTATATACTTCCAGCTGCTCTCCCCCTAATGAGACAGTACACTCCTTCGCTCCACTTTCTCTTTTCGTGTCCATTCACCAGACTCTGACCCCGTCTGCCCTCTCATCTCCCCTCCAGACAGGAGTTGCCCACATAGCCTCATGTGTCTGCTTGATCCAAGAAGCTCACTCTTCACCAGTATCCAGGAACATATTTAATTATTGCAAACTGGACTATCCCATAGTCCAGCCCAATCCCTATCTGAAGAGTTGGCTTTGGGAATGCTCCTCTCTTAGGCTAACAGAAGGTCTGGGGGCCATGACCTCCGGGGTCCTTCTAGTCTCACTCAGACCATTAAGTCTGGTCTTTTTACAAGAATTTAGGGTCTGCATCCCACTGCTCTCCTGCTCCCTCAGGGGTTCTCTGTTGTATACCCTGTCAGAGCAGTCATCCGTTGTAGCCAGGCTACAACTGGTTCTTCTGGTGTCAGGCTAATGTAGTCTCTGGTTTATGTGGCCCTTTCTGTCTCTTGGGCTCATAATTACCTTGTGCCTTTGGTGTTCTTCATTCTCTTTGCTCCAGGTGGGTTGAGACTAATTGGTACACCTTAGATGGCCGCTTACTAGTGTTTAAGATGCCACTTTGCAAAGTGGGATGCAGAATGTTTTAATAGATTTTATCATGTCAATTGATTTAGATGTCCCCTGAAAACAAGGCCCCAAAAACCCCGTCCCTGCTACGCTGGCCTTCGAAGCGTTCAGTTTACTCAGGAAACTTCTTTGCTTTTGGTTTAGTCCAGTTGTGCTCACCTCTCGTGTATTGTGTGTTGTCTTTCCCTTCAGCTACAATAATTCTTATCTTATCTATTATCTAATTAGTGAAAGCCCCTCTCTCTCCCTTCCTCAATCCCTCACCACTCTCATAACCATCAAAGAATATTTTCTTCTCTGTTTAAAGTATTTTTTTGAGTTCTTATAATAGTGCTGTCATACAATATTTGTCCTTTTGCAACTGACTAATTTCACTCAGCATAATACCTTCCAGATTCCTCCATGTTATGAAATGTTTCACAGATTCATCATTGTTCTTTATAGATGTGTAGGATTCCATTATGTGAATATACTATAATTTATTTATCCATTCATCCATTGATGGGCACCTTGGTTGCTTTCATCTTTTTGCTATTGTAAACAGTGCTCCAATGAACATGGCTGTGCATATATCTGTTCCTGTAAAGCCTCTTATTTCTCTAGGATATATTCCAAGGAGTAGGATTGCTGGATAGTATCATAGTTCTACTTCTAGTTTTATTTTTTTATTTTTTTTATTTTTATTGTACTTTAAGTGAAAATTTACAAATTAAATCAGTCTCTTATGCAAAAACTTATATACACCTTGCTACATACTCCCAATTGCTCTCACCCTAATGAGACAGCCTGATCTCTCCCTCTGCTCTCTCTTTTCGTGTCTGTTTCACCAGCTTCTAACCCCTCTACCCTCTCACCTCCCCTCCAGGCAGAAGATGCCAACATAGTCTCAAGTGTCCACCTGAGCCAAGAAGCTCACTCCTCACCAGCATCCCTCTCCATTCCATTGTCCAGTCCAATCCCTGTCTGAAGAGTTGGCTTTGGGAATGGTTCCTGTCCTGGGCCAACAGAAGATCTGGGGACCATGACCACTGCGGTCCTTTTAGTCTCAGTCAGACCATTAAGTCTGGTCTTTTTACGAAAATTTGGGGTCTGCATCCCACTGCTCTCCTGCTCCCTCAGTGGTTCTCTGTTGTGTCCCTGTCAGGGCAGTCATCGGTGGTAGCTGGGAACTATCTAGATCTTCTGGTCTCAGGCTGATGTAGTCTCTGGTTCATGTGGCCCTTTCCGTCTCTTGGGCTTGTAATCACCTTGTGTTCTTGGTGTTCTTCATTCTCCTTTGCTCCGGGTGGGTTGAGACCAATTGATGCATCTTAGATGGCTGCTTGCTTGCTAGCGTTTAAGACCCCAGATGCCACTCTCCACAGTGGGGTGCAGAATGTTTTCTTAATAGATTATATTATGCCAATTGACTTAGATGTCCCCTGAACCCATGGTCCCCAAACCTTTGCCCCTGCTATGCTGGCCTTGGAAGCATTCAGTTTATTCAGGAAACTTCTTTGCTTTTGGTTTAATCCAGTTGTGCTGACCTCACCTGTATTGTTCGTTGTCTTTCCCTTCACCTAAAGTAGTTCTTATCTACTATCTAATTAGTGAATACCCCTCCCTCCCTGCCTCATAACCATCAAAGAATATTTTCTTCTCTGTTTAAACTATTTCTCGAGTTCTTATAATAGTGGTCTCACACAATATTTGTCCTTTTGCAACTGACTAATTTCACTCAGCATAATGTCTTCCAGATCCCTTCATGTTACGAAATGTTTCACAGATTCATCACTGTTCTTTATCGATGTGTAGTATTCCATTGTGTGAATATACCATAATTTATTCATCCATTCATCCATTGATGGGCACCTTGGTTGCTTCCATCTTTTTGCTATTGTAAACAGTGTTGCAATGAACATGGGTGTGCATGTATCTGTTTGTGTAAAGGCTCTTATTTCTCTAGGATGTATTCCAAGGAGCAGGATTGCTGTATCGTATGGTAGTTCTATTTCTAGCTTTTTAAGGAAGTGCCAGATTGATTTCCAAAGTAGTTGTACCATTTGACATTCCCACCAGCAGTGTATAAGGATTCCAATCTCTCCACAGCCTCGTAACATTTATTAGTTTGTGTTTTTTGGATTAATGCCAGCCTTGTTGGAGTAAGATGGAATCTCACTGTAGTTTTGATTTGCATTTCTCTAATGATTAATGATCGTGAGCATTTCCTCATGTATCTGTTAGCTACCTGAATGCCTTCTTTAGTGAGGTGTCTGTTCATTTCTTTTGCCCATTTTTTAATTGGGTTATTTGTCTTTTTGTAGTTGAGTTTCACAGTATCATGTAGATTTTAGAGATCAGATGATGATCAGAAATGTCATAGCTAAAAACTTTTTCCCCGTCTGTAGGTAATCTTTTTACTCTTTTGGTGAAGTCTTTGGATGAGCATAGATGTTTGATTTTTAGGAGCTCCCAGTTATCTAGTTTTTTCCTTCATTGTTAGTAATGTTTTGTATAACTTTTATGCCATGTACTAGGGCTCCTAACGTTGTCGCTATTTTTTCTTCCATGATCTTTATCACTTTAGATTTTACATTTAGGTCTTTGATCCATTTTGAGCTCGTTTTTCTGCATGGTGTGAAGTATGGATCTTTTTTCATTTCCTTGCAGATGGATATCCAGTTATGCCAGCACCATTTGTTAAAAAGACTGTCTTTTCCCCATTTAACTGTTTTGGGGCCCTTGTCAAATATCAACTGCTCATTTGTGGATGGATTTATGTCTGGATTCTCAATTCTGTTCCATTGGTCTATGTATCTGTTGTTGTACCAGTACCAGGCTGTTTTAATTACTGTGGTGGTATAATAGGTTCTAAAATCAGGTAGAGTGAGGCCTCCCACTTTGTTCTTCTTTTTCAGTAATGCTTTGCTTATCCGGGGCCTCTTTCCTTTCCATATGAAGTTGGTGATTTGTTTCTCCATCTCCTTAAAAAATGTCTTTGGAATTTGAATCAGAATTGTGTTAAACCTATAGATCTCTTTTGGTAGAGTAGACATTTTTACTATGTTGAGTCTTCCTATCCATGAGCAAGGTATGTTTTTCTACTTATGTAGGTCTCTTTTGGTTTCTTTCAGTAGTGTCTTGTAGTTTTCTTCATATAGGTCTTTTACATCTCTGGTAAGATTCATTCCTAAGTATTTTATTTTCTTGGGGGCTACTGTAAATGGTATTGATTTGGTGGTTTCCTCTGCGATGTTCTTCTTGTTGGTGTAGTGGAATCCAACTGATTTTTGTATGTTTGTCTTGTATCCTGTTACTCTGCTGAATTCTTCTATTAGTTTCAGTAGTTTTTTTGAGGATTCCTTAGGGTTTTCTGTGTATAAGATCATGTCATCTGCAGATAGAGATATTTTTACTTCTTCCTTCCCAGTCTGGATGCTCTTTATTTCTTTATCTAGCCTATTTGCTCTGGCTAGGACCTCCAGCACAGTGTTGAATAAGAGCAGTGATAAAGGGCATCCTTTTCTGGTTCCCGATCTCAAGGGTAATGCTTTTAGGTTCTCTCCATTTAGGATTATGTTGGCTGTTGGCTTTGTATAAATGCCCTTTATTATGTTGAGGAATTTTCCTTCTACTCCTATTTTGCTGAGAGTTTTTATCATGAATGGGTATTGAACTTTGTCAAATGCCTTTTCTGCATCAATTGATAAAATCATGTGATTCTTGTATGAATCCCACTTGGTCATGGTGAATTTTTTTTTTTTTTTTTGATATGCTGTTGAATTCTTTTGGCTAGAATTTTGTTGAGGATTTTTGCATCTAAGTTCATGAGGGATATAGTTCAGTATATTCTTTTTTGTGGAGTCTTTCTCTGGTTTTGGTATCAGGTATATATGCTGGCTTCATAGAATGAGTTTGGTAGTATTCTGTTGGTTCTATGCTCTGAAATACCTTTAGTAGTAGTGGTGTTAACTCTTCTCTGAACGTTTGGAAGAACTCTGGGGTGAAGCTATCTGGGCCAGGGTTTTTTTTTTTTGTTGTCGTTGGGAGTTTTTAAATTACCTTTTCAATCTTTTCTTTTGTTATGGGTTTATTTAGTTGTTCTACCTTTGTTTGTGTTAGTTTTGATAGGTAATGTGTTTCTAGGAATTCATCCATTTCTTCTAGGCTTTCAAATTTGTTAGAATACAATTTTTCATAGTAATGTGATATCGTTCTTTTAATTTCAGTTGGTTCTGTTATAATATTGCCCATCTCATTTCTTATTTGGGTTATTTGTTTCCTCTCCTGTTTTTCTTTGTCAGTTTGGCCAATTGTTTTTCAATTTTGTTGATTTTTTCAAAGAACCAGCTTTTGGTCTTGTGAACTCTTTCAGTTGTTTATCTGTTTCATTTAATTCTGCTCTAATTTTTATTATTTGCTTTCTTCTGGTGCCTCAGGGTTTCTTTTGTTGTTCTTTTTCTATTGTTCAAGTTGCAGGGATAATTCTTTGATTTTGGCCTGTTCTTCTTTTTGGGTGTGTGCGTTTATTGATATAAATTGACCTCTGAGCACTGCTTTTGCTCTGTCCCAAAGGTTCTGATAGGAAGTGTTTCCATTCTCATTGGATTCTATGAATTTCTTTATTCCATCCTTAATGTCTTTTATAACCCAGTCGTTTTTGACCAAGGTGTTGTTCAGTTTCCAAGTGTTTGATTTCTTTTTCCTACTTTTTCTGTTATTGATTTCTACTTTTATGGCCTTAAAGTCAGAGAAGATGCTTTGTAATATTTTGATGTTTTGGATTCTGTTAAGGCTTGCTTTATGACCTAATATGTGGTCTATTCTAGAGAATGTTCTATATTTGCTAGAAAAGAAAGTATAGTTGGTTGCTGTTGGGTGGAGTGTTCTATATGTGTCTATGAGGTCAAGTTGGTTGACTGTGGCATTTATATCTTCCGTGTCTTTATTGAGCTTCCTCCTGGATGTTCTGTCCTTCAGCGATAGTGGTGTGCTGAAGTCTCCTACTATTATTGTGGTGCTGTCTATCTCACTTTTCAAAGCTGGTAGAGTTTGTTTTATGTATCTTGCAGCCCTGTCATTGGGTACGTAAATATTTTATTTGGTTATATCCTCCAGGTGTGTTGTTCTTTTAATCATTATATAGTGTTCTCCTCTTATCCTTTGTGGTGGATTTAACTTTAAAGTCTATTTTGTCAGAAATTAATATTGCCACTCCTGCTCTTTTTTGATTGTTGTTTGCTTGATATATTTTTTTCCATCCTTTCAGTTTTAGTTTGTTTGTGTCTCTAAGTTTAAAGTATGTCTCTTGTTGGCAGCATATAGACGGATCATGTTTTTTTATCCATTCTCCCACTTTCTGTCTCTTTATTGGTGCATTTTAGTCCATTTACGTTCTGTGTAATTATGGATAGGTATTTTTTTTTTTTTTTTATGAGTTTAGTGCTTTCATTTTGATGTCTTTTTTTGTGTATTGTTGACAGTTTATTTTTCCCACTTAATTTTATGTGTTGAGTGGTTTATCTTTATATATTGTCCTTTCCTCTTATTTGTTGTTTTTGTTGATTTTCTTTCTGCTGAGTCTCTGTTTTATTCTTGTATTTTATTTTGATGAATAGGATTGTTAGTCTCCTTTGTGTTTACCTTAATATTTACCTGTATTTTTCTAAGTTTTAACCTTTTATTTCTTTATATTGCCTTGTCTTCCTGTCCATATGAATGATCTATGACTATATTTCTTATTCCTTCTTTATTGTTTTAATGTTATCTTCTTTTACATAATGACATCACTGTTTCCCTGTTTGGAACTTTTTTTATCTGGACTTACTTTTATGATTTCCCTATCTGGGTTGACATCTGATTCCCCTGTCCAATGTTCTAGCCTTGAGTTGATACTTAATATTATTGATTTTCTAACCAAAGAACTCCCTTTAGTATTTCTTATAGTTTTGGTTTGTTTTTAATGAATTCCCTAAACTTCTGTTTATCTGGAAATGTCCTAATTTCACCTTCATATTTGAGAGACAGTCTTGCTGGATATATGATTCTTGGCTGGCAATTTTTTCCTTCAGTGCTTTATATAAGTCATCCCATTGTCTTCTTGCCTGCATAGTTTCTGCCAAGTAGTCTGAGTTTATTCTTATTGACTCTCCTTTTTTTTTTTTTTTTTGTAGGTGACTTTTCATTTATCCCTAGCTGCTCTTAAAATTCTCTCTTTATCTTTACTTTTGGCAAGTTAGATCATAATATTTCTTTGTGACTTTCTTTTAAGATTTACCTTATGTGGAGTTCAATGAGCATCTTGGATAGATATCTTCTCATCTTTCACAATATCAGGGAAATTTTCTGCCATCACGTCTTTGACAATTCTCTCTGTATTTTCTGTTATCCTTCCGTGTTCTGGTACTCCAACCACTCGTAGGCTATTTCTCTTGATGGAGTCCCACATGATTCTTAAGGTTTCTTCATTTTTTAAAAATCTTTTATCTGATTTTTCTTCAGATACATTGGTGCCAAGTGCTTTATCTTCAATCTCACCAATTCTGACTTCCACTGGCTCAATTCTGCTCCTCTTACTTTTATTGACTTGTCTAATTCTGTAATTTTATTGTTAGTCTTCTGAATTTCTGATTGCTTTCTCTCTGTGGATTCTTGTGGCTTATTAAAGTTTTCATTATGTTCCTGAACAACCTTTTAAATTTCTTCCACTGCTTTATCTGTGTGTTTCTTGGCTTGTTCTGCATATTGCCTGATCTACTTCCTAGTCTCGTTTCTGATGTCTTGAAGAGTTCTGTATATTAATCTTTTGTATTCTTCATCCGGTAATTCCAGGAAGGTACCTTAATCCAGAAAATCCCTTGATTCTTTTTTTTGAGAGCTTGTTGAAGTGATCATGGTGTGCTTCTTTATGTGATTTGATATTTACTGTTGTCTCCGAGCCATCTATAAGTTATCGTATTAGTTTATTTTATGTTTGCTTATCGTATCCTAGCTACTTGCTTCTTTTGTTTAGATATACCCAAATGGATTGCTTGAGTGAGCTAGCCTGATTATTTTTGCCTTTGAATCTCTGACATTCTTTCACCAGATGGCTAGAGCTCTTATCAGGTATATCATCCGAGAGTCCATTTACTTTTCTTGTATGGATTCAGCTCAGGTGCCTAGGTAGCTTCTCACCAAATGTGTGGTACAGGCTCTTTCCTACAGTCTTAGTTGGGTAGGGGTGATTGTTTTAGGTACCAGTATCTGGTTCCAGCAGAGGGTCATACTCTGAACAAGGCAGGGGTCTGACAGCCATCCCCTGAGTGTCTGTGAGGAAAGTGAGTCCCTTTTACCTAGATCATACAGGTGGGTGGGTTCAGCAGATGGATCATAGGCACTCAATGTTTTTGTTTTTAAGGACTGGGAGGTACCAGTTATCCTTGGACCCATGTCGTGGGTGGCTGGGTGACCTGAGTGGAGCCACCAGTCCTTAGGCCCCTGATGTGGGCAGGTGAGGTCCCTATTTAATAGGCAAAGCAACGTCAAACATCAAATACCCACCTCTCCACCACACAGCTGAAACAGTTGTAGTCTGTCAACAAGGGACTATTCCCCTGAAATAGGCCCACATAGGTCCATGCAGGGTTGAAAGGTATTCAAAGACCATGGACCA
Organism: Loxodonta africana; assembly: GCF_030014295.1. Classification (NCBI taxonomy): domain Eukaryota; kingdom Metazoa; phylum Chordata; class Mammalia; order Proboscidea; family Elephantidae; genus Loxodonta; species Loxodonta africana. The sequence goes on from NC_087342.1 coordinate 176,722,765, forward strand.
TTTATGCCTGGACAGGAGCCACTTCTGTCCAGACCATCCCAGGTTATTGGAACTGGCAAATTATCTTTTCGTCCAATTGTGAATTTCTTCCTTCTCCAAGGCCAGGAGAATGGCTCAGAGTGCTCAGCAAGACCTATCTCAGGCCCAGGAAAATCAACAGCCACTGAAGCTGGCTCAGGTGTGGGCAGCACGGTAAAATATATGCAAGCACTTAGCTTTTGCTCAGAGCGCCGTTCTTCTTTGCTTCCAGAGGTGTGAGTAGGATGTGTGGCTGGCTGTTTCTCACTAAGGAAACTGCAGCCAAACTCTGCTACCAGCCCGCCGCAGCTGCTCCCAGGAATGGTGCCTGAGGCATCCTGGCGATTCAGGTCCAGTAACTCCTCTCCACTTCTGAACCATCTCTCCCTCCCCCTGCTGCTCAGTCCATTTTATAACTTTGCCTTTGAAGTTCAGGGCTCCTAGCTTGTTATAAATATAATTGTTTCACTTGTTTTTTCAGGTCTTTGTTGTAAGAGGGATCTCTGGAATCATTTGGCTATTCTGCCATCTTGGCGCCGCCTCCCACACTGAGTTTTAAGAGTGTAAAAAGCTCCTGAGACCAGTAAGTGTGAGAAGTACTGGTGTTTTACTAGGAATTAGTATTGGAATGTGGAAAATACAGAGTAAAATACTTTGATCAATGAATGATAACTCCCATGGTCAACTGTGAGAAGGGACATTGTAAACTGAGAGTGATCATAGTGGTGAAACTGAGTAATTTCTTATTGAACTGTGTGAGAAATCTTTGTTCCCCAGCGCTTACCCATTTTATGCATGTCTATTTTGCATTATATGAGTTATATAACAATTAACAAAGGCTTTTCCTTCTCCCCTTTGCCTGTGCTGTTACTTTAAGTGTTTAGAACATACACTGAAAAAAAATTCTCATTTCATAGTTATAGCTGACAGAGGATTAGTACAGGCAACATTAACTAACAAATAATTTTCTAGGGAATAAAAGTATAGGATAATAATGTCAACATGGAAAAAAACTGTATTTAAGTTTGTATTGTAAAACATGGAGATATTGTGCATTACATCTTTATCACCTTAGAAATATGGCATTTATGGTTTTCATCCATGCAGGAAATTCATCTGGAGCCAATTAGCTGGGAATGCTCGGGAGGTACATAAATAGGGAAAGAAACTAAATTCCTTCGTGTGCCTCTTAGCATAATTGTTTCAGGGCAGAAAATGTTTGAGAGACCGCATTCATACAAATTGCCTGACAGAATGAAGTACTTGCCCAGTTTATTACAAACCAATGCTGCTCTGAAAAAGATTGCTGGTGAAGGAAGGGTATGCAGGCTGGTGGGAAAACCACTCCAGGCACCAAAATATTCCTCCCCATGGATCCTTCTTCAGAAGTCACAGATGTGTCCCGTTAGATACAAAGTAGGATATACATCCACACTGTGTTTTTGTGTCGTGCTGGGAAGACTCCCCACTGATTAAAGTTCAACTTTCCCAGCCTCAAAATTATTTAGGATACTCAAATTGACAGTTGAGTAAATAACTGGGCTAAAGTGTCAAGGTGATAAAAAAACAAAGAAAGAGTGAGGAACAGTTCCAGATTAAAGGAGAATAAAGAGTCAGAACAACTAAATGTAATGTGTGATCTGGGATTGTGTCCTAGACCAGAAGAAGGACATTGGTGTGAAAATTGGCAAAATTTGAGAAAGATGTATAGATTAGATAATAGTACTGTATCAATGTTAATTTCATGATTTTGTTCATTGTGCTGTTAGGAGTCTAGAGGAAAGGCATAGGAAATTATTTGTACTATTTCTGTAATTTTTTTGTAGGTTTTATAAATTATTTCAAAATCAAAGTTTAAAAGTAAGAAAAAAATCACACTTTTTTTATGGAAGCATTTAAAAATATCAGTGTAGAGTGGTGATTGAGGGTGCAGGTGATGGCATCAGAATACCTGGGTGTGGATCAGAGCTCTATTCCCTGCTAACAGTATAGCTTTTAAATTGATTAATCTTTAGGTACTTTAGTTTCCTCATCTCTAAAATAGAGAAAGCAATGTTCTCTACCTTTTAGCATCATGGTAAACCTTGAATGAGCTAATATAAGTAAAACACTTAGAAAAATGTCTGACTCAATAAATGTTTGTTACACATACCCACACACCCGTTGCTGTCAAGTCAGTTCTGACTCATAGCAATGCTATAAAATATTTGTGCAGTGACAATTGATGCATAGGAAATATTAGAGTGAAATACAATACTATTAATTTTATCTATACATATATATATCTACACACACATGCACGCACACAGACATATATATATATAAATTTATATATATATGTTTGTGTGTGTGCATGTATGTATAAGGAGCTCTGGTGGCGCAATGGTCAAGCACTCAGCTGCTAACGCAAAGATCAGCAGTTCAAACCCACCAGATGCTCCGTGGGAGAAAAGACCTGATGATCGGCACCCATAAAGATTACAGCCGAGGAAATCCTATGGGACAGCTCTACTCTGTCCTATAAGGCAGCTGTGTCAGAATTGATTTGACATTACACAACATATGTGTGTGTGTATATATATGCATATGTGTACATGCATATACACACACACATATATATACATATATACACCACCATCTACTTGTCAGCTATGCAGGAACTTAGACCAATTATTGGTCGAACAAGAAGCAAATAGATGGAATTTCTAACATTGTCCCAGGGTAACACAGGATTAATGGGGTTAGGAGGTCAGGGAAAGCTGTTAATGAGACATTTTTAGGACATTTGAACTTCTGGCAAGACAATTCACTAATAAATCCAGGTATAGAGTGTTTCTGAGAGATAAGAAGTTGTATGAGAAATGAGTTTCCATTCATTACCTAGGCCTAAGAACAGGTTGAATTTTATTTCTTGAAAATGTTAATTTTGTGTGTGTGTATCTATCTGCTTTGAGCCCTCCAAGTTCAGCACACAGAGGAGAGAACCTGGCTATGATTAGCATTAGAAATCTCAACATTACAACACACAGAGGCCTGCAGGAACAAGGAAGAGTTCCAAATAATATAGCAGGCTATTAGCTGCGAGGAGATATGCTGCGAGAAAACCAGACCTGGGATCATAAAATACAGTTGGTCTGGTGCAACATAGCTCAATGTATACAATTTCCACCCTTGTGGCTTTGTTATTAAGGCCAGCTGTGGTGCATTGGACTCATCAAATTTTATACCCATAAATTTTGCTTATTCTATGAACTCAGCACTTCTTGAGAAACTTTGAAACTAAGCACTAAGCCATGAAGTTGGTAGAATGAGCACTTGAATTTAACAAAGTATAAGAATTGATCATTGATACTGAATGAAGGTCTTAATAGGTTATCTGGCTTGTTCCTTTGCTTTCAGACTATAATCCTCACCTTTTCTCCAAAGATAGCTGAAACTTATCATGGTTATGTCAGCCAGTGTCCAGTAAGGAAGCAGGAAACACTAAATATTTTAAATGAAGAGAGGAAACCCAGGAGGTTACTCCATCTCTAGGGATGGAGGGACACAGAGAAGGAATAGTGTTAGAGGAATCCAGAATTAAGGACTGTCTCTGTGATCAAGGTCCCAGGACCATTAAGGAGGGAGGTGTCTGGCAGAGAGTTAGAACCACGCAAAATGCTGCCTGAGGTCAAGAAAGAGTTGGAGAAACACTCTGATTTCTCCCTTCTTCCAACCCTTATTCTTCCACCAGTACCTCTGACTGGCCAAGCATTCCATAAGGTTAGTTGGCAAAGGAGCCTGGAAAGTGTAGCTTGCAGAAGCAGAGCAAAGATGTATCTTCATGCAAACAGGCAATGACCACCACAATGCCCCTGCCCATGTGTGACACAATGAAGGGAGATTGGTTACCTTCTCTGGCATAGGCATTGTATTAGGAGAGGCTTCCCCACCCAGGTGCTGTTCTTTAATTTTTACAGAAATTCTGAGAAATGATTATTATCTCAGCTTTATAGATGAGGAAACCAAATCTTAGAGAGGTTAAGTTTCTGTCTGAGGTCACAGAGCCAGAAATGAATGGGACCCATCTAGTTTTACACATACTTTCTTCTCCTCTGTGATTATTCAGCACTTAAAAACTCACTTTATATTATGTTGGCACTGTAGACATTAAAATGCTTGGCAACTAGTTAGGAAGATACTACAGTAGTCCAGACAGAAGATACAGGGAATAGTAACTCTGGGCATGAAGAATAGAGAGTGGATTCCAAAATAATAATGATAATATAATAATAATAAATAGACGCAACACTACTCCGTGACTTGATGGATGTGGATAGTGAAGAAAAGAGAGTATCTAAGAACAACTCCAAGTTTGACTGACTGGATGGAAAATGGTATTCTCAGAAATGAGGAAGACAGGAGAAAAAAAGCAAGTTTGGAGTGAGGTGTGTTGGGGGAGATAAGGGACTCACTTTTACCTGTTGAGTCTACTATTCTGTGAGCTCTCTTGGTATAGATAGCCCTAGACAGCTGAAAGCAAAACATAAGTTTCTAGAAGGATTTTGTGCTGGAGACATAGACTTCAGAGAATCCGATTTGTTGATGAAACCGTGATAAGTGGTGAGGTATCGCAGTAAGTTTGCATTAGATCAGTAAAAAAATTAAAAACAAACAAACAAACAAAAAAAATGGAAAACACTTAACGGTGAATGATGGAAGAGAAGCTAGGAAGATGGTGACAGGTCAGTCAAATGGAAGTTGGGTACAAAGTGAAGAACCAAGAAAAGGAAATCTCAAAAGACAACAGAAGAGACATGGTTCATAATTTCAAATGCTACAGAAAGGCCTGGTAGAATGAAGGCCAACGGAGCCTATTGACAAGTAGTTATCTTAGTATTTACCAGCAAAAATGTGAGGGCAGAAGGCCTGATCGCGATGTTTTGTAGAACAAATGGAAAATGAGCAAGCTGAATTGATTGTAGATTACTCCTTAGTAGATTTCTTTTGACTTTACAGTGAGGCATGTGCGTATAATAGACAAACACTAAATGTAATAGATAAAACACTAAAATCCTTAGCCTGTTTATGGGCTGATAGGAAGGAGAGATTAAACACCTATGGTTACTCATAACACAAAATCTCAGAGGAATCTCAGAGGGGAAGGATGAAGAGCTCAGGTGGAAGGAATTTGCCTTGAAGAGGCAAGGGAACATCTATTGTTCATGCTTGAACACTTCTATTTTTTCTTGATGTAGGGCAATTGACTATCAGCTAAAGCTGAGAGAAGAAAGAGGGGTGGGATATTGGTAGAATGATTCAAGCTTAGACTATCGGCTGAAGGAATTGCAAGTGGATCTGACTAGGAAAGAATGGGATACTTTAATCTGTAACGGAGCTTTGAGGACCCAGCCTAGGGTAAAGTGATAAATTTAGATGGCTCCAGTCAGCATGGCCACATTTTTTTTTTTTCAGTACTGTCCTACTTCTGAAACAGAAATGGAAAGTGAGTTCTTCAACTGACCCAGGTTTGTGGAAGGGTCTGGCAGGTGAGGTAGACTGATTGGAGAGCAAACAGACTGAGAATTTCATAACAAAATATGTGAAATTAGCCCAGAGGGAATCGATGGACCCTGAGAAAAGGCATCAAAGGTAAGGATTCTCTCTCTATAGGCTTTAAATGTAGATTTAATGAGAAAAAAAGATCAGAAGATGTGACTAGATTTAAGTTCAGTGAATGTGCTTTCTAAGCTTAGGATTTTAGGGCTGCATAACCCAGTAGAATAGCTGCTAGTCACATGAGGTTACTCCCAATTGAGGTGTGCTGAAGTGTGAAATATGCACCAGATTTGAAGACTTATAAAAGGAATGTAAAATATCTCAATATTTTAAATATTGATTGCATATGATAATACTTGGAATATATTCAGTTAAATAAAATATATTATTGAAATTAATGGCTCCTGCTTCTTTTTATTTTTTTTAATGTGTCTACTAGAAAAGTTAAAATTACCTATGTGGCCCGCATTTTATTTCTAGTCAATGGCACTATCTGAGTAGTTATAGGTTTGAAATGGATATTTCAAAATGTACTCTTACAAAACACTTATCATTTAATGAATATTTGGGGCATAACAGACCAATATTTTGAAATAAGAAGAGAAATTATTGGAGTATAAAAAAAAAGAGTAAGCAATATTTTAATGCGTGTTAATAATAGTGATCATTGTTTAATGTAATTGAGAGGAATTTTCCTAGATTTTCACCAAAGCTTCCATATGAACCTCAGTGGTGGATAGCTTGATTCAAATGCTAGGAACAACACTCACCAGTTTTCTTCTTCCTCAGTTGTATTAAATTAGTCCTGACTCACAATCATAGGTTTGAAGTATGGAAACAATTATTCGGTGTCTGTCAAATGGTGCTGGATGTTCAGATTGAACATGCATCCAGACCTCGAGACGTATTTCTCACTGAAACTACTTCCAGTGCTGCTAGCCAGCATTCCTTCCTCAAAGCAGAAGTTGGGAGGCAAATAGAAATAGATTTCTAATCCATGTTTTAGTTGTATGTATCTCTGGAAATTATACGTTCATTTTTATGGTATTTGAATGTGGTTTAAAATTAAACTTGATGATATGGTATTTATTTCTCCAATAAGTGAAAAAGTCATGAAGGGTTGAGGAGGCACTAAACTTTCAGCAACTGACCACAACTGAATCTTGGTAAAAAGTCCAGTAGTTTTTCCAAGGTGACAATGGTGGCTCCATGGTATAATCCCCGCCTTTAATGCAGGAGACCTGGGTTCCCATTTCCAGCTAACAGACCTAATGCTCCGTCAGTGTAGGTTTGTGCACTACTATGATGCTGAACAGGTTTTAGCGAAGCTGACAGACTAGGAAGAAGTTCTGGAAATCTACCTCCAAAAATAAGCCAATGAAAACTCTGTGGATCACAACAGTCTGACTGGGGATGATACAGGACCAGAGGGCATTTCATTCTGTTGTTAATGGAAAGGGGCCAACTTAAAGGCAGCTAAGAACAACAGTTTTTTTTTTTTTCCAAATGATGCCCAGTATTAAAATATATGATGTTTTGACTTTGAAGTGATAAATACATGTTGTTCAAAGTATTTGAGAAAGTCACTAGAAATAGTTATGCACAGTATCAGTGACATTAAGAAGTGCTTTTATCTTATTTCAAAAATGATATGAGTATCTTTCCCTTCAACAACCAATGAACTTTCTTATAATTATTGCCTTACCAATTTCTCCTTGAAGTATTCAAAAATTATATATCCAGTGATCCTATTTAATTATGTTCACAAGTTTCTCTTAATACTGAATCTACATCAGGAGATAAAGTGCTAGCTCCCAACTGTTCTTTATGCCTAAAGATATGTATCCACTGATATTCAAGTGCAATTAGATTTATTGGCCTGGGCCTTGCCATTTTATATCCGGCTTGCAAAATAATGTTTATTACCAAAATTCATATCTCTGTCTGTGTAGGTATTCAGTTATAAACAGGAGAAAATAATCATCCAGCCTTTTTCTCCTTATATACACACCCCACACGCACTTGAGCCTAATTCATGCTCTGCACATCAGTGCTTTATGTAGAAACAAAAAACAAAATATCTGTTAGCACACAAACTGCAAATTGCACTTCTAAATTGCATGCAGTTGATCTTATGCGCGATGCACTGGTGTATTTTGTGTGCAACTCGTTTTGCATTTTCTCCAAAATGCATACACACTCATATACGCTTTAAATTAACTTTGCTGATTTACCTGTTTGTGTTACGAGGCTTATGACTTTGAAATTGCCTCTGTTGTTTTAGTTTCTTTTCTGCCTTTGGAAAACAAATTCATCATTTCTATACTGGAAAGCATTACTTAGTTCTTATTCTGGAAAAACTCATTTGGTTTACCAGAGAGGTTAGTGGGCTATTTAAAAAAAAAAAGATGTAAAACTTTAATGGCTTCATACCATTATTACTTGTCTTTCAACAGACAATGCGCTGAAACTAATCGATCACTGGTTCAATAAAATTCAATTTTCAGATCCTCATTATTATGTAGCCTCTTCTCATTTTTTTCTCATCTGCTTATGTGAAATGATTACATTGGCAGATTCATTTCTCCCGTGTGAAGAGGGTCACATCGCATGTTGGCCTGGAGTTTTGTTCACTCTTTGTGACTTGCCTGGTTTTATGCATTTGTGGATTATTTTTGCCACTTTGACCTTCGATAAATCACTTTTGAGCAATGATCCATTTTTTCCCTGAATTTGAAATATGTAGTAGAATAATAACAACTGAAAACAAAAGCAGATAAAGGAGCAATGTATCCGCTGAGGTGACTCTAAATCTGAATGTTAGTGAAAACAGAAACCACTTCAGTTGTTGCTGCACATGAGCGCCCTTGAACCATGTGATGATTTGTAAGAACACAGTAGAATTTCTGGCACTTATTTATTCTTCAGATGTCAAGCTTCATCTCTTTCAAAGGGCTTTTCCCCACCACCAACTTACTCTATGCTTCCATCTCTCCAAGGCTAACCCTCACCTCTCTCTACCACATTACCATTTTTTATTTCTTCATGCACTAACCATATACTGAAATAAATGCATTTATTATTTGCTTAGATATGATCTCCCTCTCTAAAAAAGGCATCTACGATAGAATAAGGACTTTAACTAGTCCAAAAAACAACAATAAAAAACCCACGACACTGTTTAGTAGATATAAAACCCTAGACTTCTGAGGGGATGACAGTAATTATCTTTGTAGGTATTGGCAAGTTTTAAGCAAGATGACATGAGCGGGCTACCTATTATCTTGGAGATACAAAGGCTTATTTCCTTCTTGTGCATTTACAAATTGCCTCTCACAATTTCGAAAAATGACTTGTCTCATTCTTTCGACAGCCAACAGATTTTTATTGAACATCTGCTATATGCAGGCTTTGTGGTGGGTGTTGAGAATAGTATGTGAAAAGCGTAGGCATAACCGGAACCCTCATAGGGTTTACAAACTCGTGTAGAGTATATTGTGATCCAGACTTTTTATTATTAAGATCATTGAGTAATGAAGTAAGTTTAATTCCTGTGCGATCAAGCCTACTCAATGATAATTTGCAATATACTCTGACCTCTAATGAAAGGGGTTTTCTTCAGTGGTAATGTGTTTATTTCTCGAGCATTGAAGAGAGTTAGCACTCCATCTGTCGTGTCTTTTGGGGGATGTTACTGTTTTAACCTTTACACTGAAGCATTTATAATGATATGAAAATATTAATAATGATAATTTTAATCAGATACAGTCTTACTCCTTAGGAGTAATATACTGCCTTGTGATATGAGGAACTCTGTTGTTAGGATTGTGAATCACAGTCAAAAGTATGGTAAGTCCACATTTATCTGTATTTAAAGCTAAGAAAAGGAAATAAAAGTTTTTTCACGTAAGTGATTCTGAGTCTCAGTGATAAGATGCATGCAAAATTCTATTCTAGTCATTCAGTTTATTGAGAAAGGAGAGGACAATGTAAGGAGCAAGAGGAATTCAATATCTTTTTACACTCAAATTGGAAATCACGAGACAAATTACATATTGCCAGCAAAGTGGTCTTTAATCACTGATGCAGTAGGTAACAAGAGGATGTCGGATCTCTTAGAATAGACACTCTGATATGGATCACGTCATAGCTTTACACAAAACACTTATTCAGCATAAACTGGCCTTTCAGAAGCTGCCATTACCCTTCCCCCTCCATTTCCACTTTGCATGCTCCCTTCCTCCCTTGGGAAGAGGCAAGCTTGTTCCATTTGCGCTCAGCACCAGTGTTGCCATGGAAACTCGCCTCCATTTCTTCCCCCCCCCAGTTACCAAGTACAGCTTTTAGACTCAGTGCCAAGACCTCCTCTGTACAACCTCAATATTCTCTCAATGTTTAGACAAATCTGTTGGAAAATGTTGTTTACATTTTTTTCACAGTGCTATAGCTGCAAGCTTTTTGCGGTCTGTTTCCCATGGATCTACCCATGCTCTAACAGACCTCTTTTTTCCCTTTCTCCACCATGGCTTTAAAAAATATTGCATTGTGTGGTCTGATTTTTAATAGGGTTTACAAGGTAACTCAAGATCACAGAGATTGCATCCTTGCAGTCAGTTTCATTAGGTCATGAATTTAGTAATTCTTGTACATGATTTCTGTACTTTTGGAGATGATTTCTGTTTCTCAAAAATTGTAATCTTAATGTTCGTTTTAAAAAAAAATTCTAAACACTTTTATTTAAATTAACCTTTATATCTCAGAAGTCAATTAAAGTACATCTGTGTACCTTACGTTATTTCAACCACAATTTTTCTGGTGTTTAATATATTGTCATCCTCCATTATTTGAACATACATTTACATGCTTTAGGTAGTACATTTAATACAGATTTGTAAAAGTATTGTTCATGGTTTAAATACTTATTCTAACACATGTTTATGCTGGCACAAAAAGGTATGTTTGGAGAAATGACATTTTTGTGTCTTCCCCACCTGTAAAATGTCAATTTTGCTTATAAATTTCTCAAACATCAAAAATAAGCTCATCAAAGTATTTATTTACTTAATATTTTTGTTATAAATAAATCACATATGCCACACCATCCTTCCCACTATGCCGATGCTACCATTTTCCCATTGTAACTATTACTATGTAAAAATTAAAAAAAAAAAAATATATAGCTTGTTTGGAATAAAAATCCCTCTGACAAACAGAAGAGGGAGCAATATTTCCTCCTTTCTGACACAGAATTCAGCGTTGTTTTTTTAATTCCTATTTCACCTTTTTTTTCCCTAAGCATAAACCTTCTCTGTCGTAATCTCTGCTGTTGATTTTCTTTTCCTTTTTTTGTTTTCTACGGGGGAAGGGATGTCTAGTGATAACAGGACTAAGACCACCCATTTAGCCCAAGGAAACAAAGACTAAATTCTTTCTGGCTTGCTACTTTCTCTTAGGATATAGTTATATATTAGAAATCTTTGTCTTCTACTGTATATTTTTACTTGCAACAATACTTAAAAAAAAAATCTACTGCACCACTTTACAAAGAACCTTGGCATTGTATAGTCAGCTGAAGTGAATGTGTGCATTCTCCAGGGTCTGCCCTGTGAGAGACTCTGTCTCCCTGTTGTTCTCACTCTGAGCTGAGTAGGAGCCGTGCACACATCTGAATAACAGAGTCTTTCTGCCTGGTGCAATCCTGAATTGTTACAGTCTAGAGGCCAGCCATGCTGTCACCGGCACAAATTGATTTAACCATCAATTGCTGTGGTCATTAAAGCTGCTAAAGTCCTCGCCAAGCTGATGAATTGCGACTGAATGTGAAATGAGTCTCTAAGTCGGTTTCCCACCATCTCATATCAAAGGCTATTGTATCCCTGCAAAGTAAAGGGTCGGCGGTTCAGGCTGGAGTTCAACAATGGCCTCTGTCAAAGGATAGAGCTCCATTCACTCTGGCACTCCCAACTACAGTTTGCTTTCCATACCTTATTGTATAAAATTTGCATCCAACTAATACATTGAATTATTGGCATACTTTGGTGTCAAAGGAGTTATTGAATGGTTTGTCCTTAAAATACATGGAATTCTAAGCATCTGGTGGCTACTGGGTCATGACAATGAAATGATTCCTGGTTTTTCACTGCTTGCAAAAAGGACTAATTTTCTCTCAGCCCTGATTTATCACTTCTAAACACTATGCACAACTTCTTCCACATTCACAGATATCAGCTCATTTCTGGATTTTTTGAGGGGAGCAGAAAGGGAAGAATGGTACTGTTTTGCCTAACAATGATATAAATAAAAATTTCTGATGAGTCCTTATAATCTCTTTGGGGCCAAAATACCTGGGCAAAACTGGACCTACAATTTGAAGATATTTTTACTTAAAGAGGAAACTCTGGTGATACAGTAGTTAAGAGCTATGGCTGCTAACCAAAAGATCACCAGTTTGAATCCACCAGGTGCTCCTTGGAAACCCTATGGGGCAGTTCTACTCTGTCCTATAAAAAAAAATAGGGTCATTTTTAGTTGGAATTGACTCAATGTCAATGGGTTTGGTTTGGTTTTGGGGTTTACTTAAAGAAAATTGGGATTAAAAAATAGTGATGCAAAATTAAAATCACACTGAGGTATACATTTCAATGCCCAGAAGAACTTTCATTAGTTCCTTTAGAAAATAAATAGGTTAGCTTTTAGGATTTCATGATTGAGCCTGCCAAAATGCTATGAATCAATTGGACAGTGAATATATATATATATAAACACACACATATATACATATATATAGCTATTAATGATTAGTCAATAACTGAATATGTAGAGAAGAAATCATAGAAAATTAAATTCTTCAAGCTCTGAGGCTGCTATTAGGAGGGAATTTGAGGAGAAGATTTTGAGCTGTGTACCAACATTAATATGCTACTATTAGTGATGGAATTTTTATTTTTCTTGTTAGAAAATCATCTAAATAGCACTTTCATTTTACGTATTGAGTTATATATAAGTCAAATAATTTTATTTATACATGCATTTGCATATTTAATTTACACAAGTTCATCGTGAGAATTTTTTTAAATATATTTAGGTTAATATTTGAGGGATGTGTAAAGAGGACTTATTTTTTAATTCCAGGGCTTTTAGTTGTCTGGTCTTTCTCCTTTTCTCTTCCCAAACTTCACAGTAGTCATGTAACTTCAGCCTTTAATGCTTTCCAAGATGTGAAGAGGAAGCTCTGGAGGAGAAATACGACTTTGATGATCAAAGAAAGAGAGCTCCATTTCTACTCCCGGCAACCTCACACACTCTGGTCATTTTCTTTCTGTAGCTCATCTTGCCACGATGAACACATCAGCAGGGCTGAGAAGAGCAGATGTGGAAAACAAAATAAATCTGACTTAATATCGTAATGGGGGTTACATAAATACAAATTATAGAAGAAAGTAAGCAAAATCAGTAACAACCACAGGGCTGTGGGGAAGAGAAAGTTTTGCCTAAAGATTCAGTGAGTAGGTCAGGGGTTCAGGCCATTCATATGTATTAATAATGAGCTGGCAGACAGAACCAGGTTTGCGTTTCCCTAGACTCTATTTACCATAGACTTTGCGTCTCCAGTAACTGCGTATAGAAATCCATCAGTAAGAACTGTTACATTTTGCTCAGAGTTCCCAATGACCCTCGAAGAAGGTCACTGGATTCTTGCTTTTAAAAGATCTATTGTTCAAAAGGAAGGGGAAATGTACAAGTTCCCTTGGCAAAAAAGAAAAAATGCGACCCCAAATTGCTTAAGCATTGTAAACCAAATGGAACGTCTATGTTTTATGACCCAAAGAACTACAGTACATTTTAGATGGAATTTAATATGGAAATAAATTCTTTTTGTAATCTTCACTCACAGAACAGCATTAGAAATATTATGATAATTTGTGACATGAAATGTAAGGTAATAAAATCTCCCAAAGTCTCTTAAATATAATTTGCCACTGGCTATCTATTTGATCTATTCTGGGCCAACAGTTTAGAATTATTTTTTAACATTAACGTGGTAAGAAAATTTCTCCATTTATCACAATAATAAATTTTTATCCTGATTTATTTAAAAGTTTTTGAGTTAATATGAGAGAAAATCCTTAGTGTTATATATTTAATTTTAGATTGTTTATCATGTATAAACATATACATTCAAATATATGTTCTTACTGAAAATGTATTACAGGAATAGCATGGAACATGAGCTTTGTACAGCTTATAATGAGCTTGAAAAATTTTAAATTTAAATTTATTAATAATATCTTACTCTCATATCCATTTTAAAACAGTTTAAGAGGACTGTAATGAGAATTTTATCATTATTTCCTTCCGTTGGACTTAAGAGAACAGCAAGCCTGACCCTTTTCTCATATATACTTACTGTAGTTCATGTAGTAAGTACTAAATAAATATGTGCACAGTGAATGAATACAATTTCACAATACTTCTATGAGATAGACAGGGTAGAGATTATGCTCAAATTGAGAGTCAGAATTTTGATTAATTTGGTTAATTTCCCAAGGTTACATGACTGAGAAAATGCAGTTTAGAACTTTGGTCTTATGTATGGTAGGTCTATCCATTATACTAAGATGTTTCCATAGTAATTTAAGATTGAAGGCATAATAGTTTTAATCTACTTTTTTTAAGATGACCTTTTTTTGTAGCAGATACAGGCTTTCATTCTCAAATTAGAGAGCTTTGTGTGTTTCTTTGTAATTGTGCACATTTCCTAACAGAACAGAACTCACATTGTGTGTAATTTTATTTAAAATATTATATCGCATATTACTAAATTACAATTCCTTTGTTTTAAATTTCATATAAAGATTATTTATTTGTCTCTTCATACCTAAGAATTTCACTTTTAAAAGTTAATAGAATTTCTGAATACCGTCATAGAGTTCAAGCACAGGGTCTGCTTAAAATAAAAGCAGAGTTTCATTGGAAGGAAAAAAAAAAGCCAAAAGCCATTCATGAATTGGGGAAACACAAGGTTGGGAGGCTCCAAACACAGTGCTTCACTGAGTGAAGAGAGCAATGGGTTTTCACCCAGTAGAGAAAATAAGTGCACAAGGTTAGAATCATGACAGCTTGGATTTACATATAGTTACAAGAGAATAGCAAGTTTAACTTCTACAAGGTTAGGTGATAGATTTCCCGGAGTTAATCTAGTAAGAAAATTTCTCTTGCATATACTTTCCTCATGTTGTGTAAGCATTATCTTAAGACCCTCTGAATAAACATTCCCTGACAAGCACTTCTTCACAAACCATATTCTTGCCTTTTCCATTGTTTGCTGATTAAAGTTCCTTCGTTTTAAAATTTTCCCATTCTCTTCTAAAGTTAGCTCACTGAGCAAAGCATGACAGGCTGCAGTCTTATGCTAAAAGTCAAAATGGAGTCTGACCTTGCACAAGAACATAGCTCTTTCCTATTAATCAGGTGTCTCAGTTATTAATTTTAGATGCTCTTATTCACTCCCCCCTGTGATTATGAATATCTATATGAGACTCTTTGATCAGGACTAATCCTTCACCTTGCTATGTGTGGAATATCATCTTCAGATTGAGTAGGTCTCATGTCACTCACAAAGGAGAAACTCGTCTTCTACAAGAGCTTTTTGTTGGTTTTAGATGGTAGTTTACCTTTGAACTTTTAAGAACTTAGAGGTTGTTTTTTCAGGGTAGCTGGGCATCATCTGTCTTAGTGGAATGTGAGAGAAAACCAAATTAAGAGGAACAACCTGGTATTAAGAAGAAGCTAGATCTATGGAATGAAGTCAGAATCACCCTCAAAATTGGTTTCTAAGTACGTAATTCCTTTCCTGGCCATAGAATTTGTGGCTTGTTCAAATGTATTAGACATACATCTTCTGTAGCATTTAAGAGCACAGATAATTATAATAACAGTAATTAGTATGACTAAACCTGTTTGTATAATAGAAAAAAACCGAGATCCTATTCTATTTGGTAGGCAACTAAAAATGTCTAGAAAGGGTAAATCAGGCATAGGGTGTTAAAGCGAAGCCAATTGGATTTTCTATGGATTTTATCAATATCTAGTTCAACTTCTCCAGAGGTATTAACCCAAGTAATATGTTATTAACCCAAGTAGAACATGAAATATTAGAAACAGCACATACTCCTTCTCTGTGGACCAGAAGAAAATTTAAAGTGATTCTATTGTCGGGAATTATTTTGGCAAGGGATTGTAAAAATCTTGCTTGAGCATCCATTCCATCTGCAATATTATCTGCAATTTTTGTCACTGTGGAAGATGGATGGCAGATTTCTCTAAGTCTACTACACCATCTGTAGTTATGACAGCTCTCGGGAATGTCCAACTCCATTCAGAGTTTTCTGCTCTAGGATTTGTACTCTGGGTTCTCTGCTCATAGTCTATGTTATATCTTTTTCTTTCTGAGAGTTTTAGATTATTGGCCCAATGGTCACTTTTATTGTGGGAATGGATACTAAAAGGAACTCTAAGTAGACCTAAAGTACATTGCCCCATTGTGTTTCACCTTTCTAGACCAGGCAGTACACATGTATAACCTTATTACTTGGGTTTTGTGTCTTTTTAGTGAGATAATATGATCCTCTGTATAAAACTACGTATCCATAAGGAGCACAAATATATTATTTCTGGTATAATTATATGGGAATGGAATGGTTTGATTTGCTTGTGTGAGCCAAGGTTCTGTTAAAGAATTATTACAAATAGACAATCATCCTATCTTAAAAGGGTCCCAGATGCTGGTACAAAGAGGGATGAGTCATTCTTTCTGCAGTCAGGTAGTTCTTTTGCCCTACTTGGTAAAATTCCAAAATACTTAAGGTATTCTTCATGTTCGAGCGAATAGCTAATTTGGCAAACACGAACACTTTTGCATCCTGCAAAACAAGCCCTCAAACTTTCTATAGCTTGATAGAGTGTTATGGGTTGGGTTAAATTAAGGCATGGTACCTGAAATTGGGGTAGCAATTCAGGGGGATGCCATAATCTAACATGTATGATTCACTTAAAGGTGAAGTTGAAATTAATAGTAACATTGGATAAAAAAAAATTTTTTTTTTTTTTTTTCTATAATTCAGCATAGGATGGGCTAATGGATATGAATTTTCTTGTCCAGACCAGGGTCAAGAGTGACAGATCCAGCAATTAGTTAAATTATTTTCTTTAGCTACTGATTGAGATAACCCAATTAATGCATTTTCAACTCAAGTTTTAACAAGCGTTAGTAGAAATAGCAAGAAAAAGTTTAAAAAGAGTTTCATAATGAAAGAAAATAAAAAGTAATAAGGCAAAAGTTATAAAGATGACAGCTACAAATTTCCTCATTACAGCAGAAATTTGTGAGACATGTGTTTATCAGTTTTATAAATATATCTGATTTCTTTTCTCTTAGATTGACATACCTTGTTTCAGGTACCACATTGAGAGACTACTTGAGTTATGGGTTCAAAAATTCTTCTGACAACCAATATTTTTCTAAAATATCAAGCATTTTCATACATCCAAGATGCAATAGCTCATGCGAATTTTGAGTTATAGGGAGGTGTAGGAATCCTGGTAAAACAATTTAGCCATTGGGGCCCACCCATAATCTAGTAGTAGGATGTTGGTAGCATCCTACCATTTTCCAAGTTATTAATTCTTTTTTTACCTGTTGCTGTCAATTCCAACTCATAAAAATAAAAAATAAATTTTTTTTTTTTTTTGCTTGTTGATAATCAAAAAGGATTTCTGAAGATGCATGTAAAGTCTTCCTTTTTTTTTTGGTGATGGGGTATAAAGTTTCATTAAAGCAGAGTTTGACAATGCTTGAGAGGCATTTTGTTTAGCAGCAGCATCTGCGAGGTTGTTGCCTTGGCTTTCCTCAGTTTGAGGAGGCACTCTTGGTTGATGTTCTGGAACTTTTATAACAGTAATCTCAGAGGGAAGCAATAAAGCATCTGAGAGGTCAGCAACTAAAGTTACATTCTTCATAGTGGTCCCAGAAGAGACTGAAAATCCCCTCTGTTTCCAAAGCATGCAAAAATCATGAACAATTTCAAAACAATAATGAGAATCTGTAAAAATATTTACGGACTTTCCTGAGGCTAGTTTACAAGCCCTAGCCAAGATAATTTATCCAGCTCGTTGAGATGAAGTTGCTTCAGGAAGAGCTTTACTTTCGAGTACCTAAGTAGAGGTGGTTATAGCATACCCAGCTTGATAGTGAGGGCTGGAAGGATCAGGCTTTAAATAGGAACCATATTACAAATAGATTTAGGTCAAGATTACTAAGGTAAGTCTCCTTTAAGTTCTTCCTAGATATTATCAACTGTTCTGTTAAACAATTGTGGGTTGGATATTCATCTTTCTCAAAGGTGGGGAGAAGAAGCGTGGCTGCACTGGGAGATTTCTAATTTTTGTTTTAACTTAAAACAGTCCTCCTTCCAGTGGCTGGGTTTCTTACAATAATGGGATACTTTAGAGTCTGGACCATTGGTAGGAAGCTTAGGCAACCCTGATTCAAATTTTTTCATTTGGTCAGGGCATTGTAATTGCTATAACTGCAGGGCCATAAGTTTATTTGCCCTGAGGCTTGTTTTATTTCAAAGATTTGAGCTAGCTAGCTTAGTTAATTTCACTATGGGAGTGGTTTCCCAAACTAAATTATGCCTTTTGACTAAGGCTGAAATTTTGGGTTTAAGACCAAACAGAAATGCAGCATTAAAGGCTCCAGAAGCACCCAGGGCTGAAAGGTCAATCCCAGAATGTTCAGCAAACTTCTGAAACACTCTGATCTTGTGTTCATAAATATTTCATCCTTGCCTCGTATGGAAGAGTGAATTTTAGCCCAATCTATTATTGGGGGAAAAGCTTTAGGTATGGATTCAAGTAACATTTTTCTGACTGCTTAGGTATCTTCAAGAAGAGTGGCAGCTGTCTAATCCATGCTCAAAGACAATTTATCTTTGGTTTCTTTTTCCAATCAGTATGTTCTAACGATAGCTTGGTTACTCTAGCCCAGTTAGCATATGGACCAGCTGGTATAAGTCTGGAAGCCCAGGCTGTTAAGTATCAATAAGAATTTTGAATTCCTAAGAGAATTTAAAAGGGTCCTCATGGACTTTTGGGAAATCCTTTACAATGTTACATAGTTCAGTGTGGGTCCAATGGACAGAGTTTACACCAGTCTCATTAGAAGTTTCTCTGGTGTCCATGGGCCAAATTTTAAAAGGCATTTCATGTAAAAGTTTATTTTTCTTTTCTTGTTCTTTAGGATAGAAAGGGAGTTCAGGCAAACTGTAGGGAATAAGAAGGAAAAGAAGGGTAAAGAGGAGTTGGAGTCAGCAGAGGGGCTGAAGGTGTTGTTGCAGGACTTTGGCATTGTAATTCTTTAACTTGTTTGCTTAATTTAGGAACTATGTCTTGTAAGGAAGCAACCTTATTGTTCTGCTGCCATTTTGAAGCTTCCAAATTCAAATTAAAAATGTGTCCCATTAAGTCTATTTAATTTGGGAGTATTTCTTTTAATTTACTGTGCAGAAAAGTTAATTTAATGAGATCAAAAGATCCTGAGAGTGGCCACTGATTTTCTAAGTTGTCCCTAGTAATGTCATGTCAGTAATTCAAAAATGAACAAGTTACGGAACAAAAATGTTTGTTCATGTAAGTGGCAGGAATCCCTGAAGGGAAATCTTCATTTTTAGGTTTAGCGTTGCCCATTTTCTTGCAAGAATTCAGCAAATACGCACTCAATGAGTCAAGAAAAAGAAAAACAGCTGGCAGGAGTGTTAATTTTCATTTCTCAGAGTCAAAGTAAGTAGAGACTCTGAGATTCCTTACAGTAACTTCCACAACACCACATTGTGTACCAAAAGACCTACATCAAAAAAATCTTAACCTGAACTTGCAAGGAGAAAACCTCGACATGAACTTACAAGTGGACAAAAGTGAAACAAAAGACAGAGCTCTCAATAAAACTCAGAGAGCTCTACATAAGGATGCAGAGGTCGAATATGAGAGGAATTACCTGAGGTGACACCCAAGGAGATTCAGGGAGACGGGGAGTTCAAAAGGCCCTGCTTGGACCTGAGAGCCCAAATTCCCAAATTTCTGGGGGGGGGGGGTCGTTGGAGGCAACATCCTTCAGATCCCATGACACCTGACACCAAGAAATGTAGATCTCAAGCACAGAGTCTGCTTAGAGCTAAAACAAAGTTTTACTGAGAAAAAAAATTGCGATTTGGGGAAATGTGGTTGAGAGGCTCTTAACACGATGTTCACAGGGCGAAGAGCACGAGGGGTTTTTATCCAGTAGGGAAAACAAGTATATGTGGTTAAAACAATGGTGTCTTGGATTTACATACAGTTACAATAGCAAGTTAAACTTCTACAGGGTTAGCTGACAGGTTTCCTGGAGTTAAACTGGTAAGAAAATCTACTGTTATATATACATACTTCATGTTGCACAAGCATTATTTCAAGACCCTCTGGTTCAACATTCTTTGACAGACATTTCTTCACAAACTATATTCTTGCCTTCTCCATTGTTGCTGAGAGTAGTTAAAGTTTCATTGTTTGTTAAAATTTCCACAATCTTTTCTAAAGTTTGCTCCTTGAGCAAAGTATAGTGGAAACTTACATAAACAACAGGCTGCAGTCCTATTCTAGAAATCAAAATGGAGTGTGACCTTGCACAAGAACGTAGCTCTTTCTTATTAATCAGGTACTTCAATTATTAATTTTAGATGCTCTTATTCAATACTCCAATCACCACTTCATTTCAGAGGGCTCTAATATAGATAATTATTTGTTAGCAAGTTACTTTTGATGCCTAGCTTAATGTGAAGAGATGGCTGGGGGTGGGGGTGGGGGGATACATAAGAATTTTATTGCTTTTGTTTAAATAGCATCAGAAATTTCCAGCATTATTTAGGTATGATATATACCAAACAAATCTTTTTAAAATTAACCATGCATTTGGTGGGCCCTTTCAGTTTGAAGACCCATGTCTTTCTTCACATCGGGGATTTTTCTTCTATTATTTCTTTCATTAATTCTCTTTACTCTTTATTTTCTCTATTTGGGCAACTTCAGAGTTGGATGTCAGACCTTCTGAATTTAATCTCTGAGCCTCTTGTCTTTCATATTTTCATTCTCATTGTCTTTTTGCTCTCCATTCCAAAAGATTTCCTTGACTTTGTTCTCCAAATTCCAAAAAAAGGAGGTATCTATCTGTCTGTCTGTCTGTCTGTCTGTCTGTCTATCTATCTATCTATCATCTATCTATCTATCATCTTTCTATCATCTATCTGTCAATCTATCTATCTATCATCTATCTACCTACTTATCTACCTATCATCTATCTATCTATCTATCTATCATCTATCTATCTACCTATCTATCTTCTATCTATCTGTCTGTCTAATCTATCTAATCTATCATCTGTCTATCATCTATCTATCTAATCTATCTATCTATCTATCATCTACTACCATCTATCTATTTATATCGGAAAACCAAATATTAACTGCCTTAACGAAAACTGCTTTAATTTTTTCATAGAAATTTAATTAGATACTAACTGTCTTCACTTGTGTTGTGTGTATGTATGTATTTTTGCTTATGTGTAAATACCCAAGAAGGGGAAGAGAACATAAAAAACCCAAAGGAAGAGAAGAAAAAGGGAGCATACCTATGTATTTATGATGTTCTCTTGGAATAAGGTGGGGAGTCTTTAGGTCAGGGAATGTCAAAGATAGCAGCACCTAAAAAAACCAAACCTGTTGACATCAAGTTGATTCTGACTCATACTTTAGGGTCCTTAAAAAAACAGAGAATTTTATCTTATATATGGCTACCAGATGTTGGGTGCAGTTCAGTGGCTATGTGGGTAATATCTGCTTATTGGGGCTATTTTTCAAACAACTAGATGTATAAACTTGAGTTTGGTGCCAGTGGACTTTTACAGGCTAACAACCTCAGCTTGCTAAGAAGTAAACAACTTAGGACCAATACACAGATGCCACCTTTGACTCACTTGTATAACAAGAGAAAAGGAAGAGTAGCTGCTAATGAGTGTGGCTTTCTTTTTGTGGTGAAAATGTTCTAAAATTAGCAGAAATGATGGTTTCATAATTCTATGAATGTAATAAAAACCAGTGAATTGTACATTAAAATAGGAGAATTGTATGTTATGGGAATTATATCTCAATAGAGTAGTTATATAAAAAGCAAAATAAAGGTTCAAAGTTTAGTTTTCAAAAACAAAAAGAGAATATGTTGAACTTAATTTTAGTCTTTCTTAGTAATTCAGAATTGATACTATAAACATAAAGTATTTGTACTTTCTTTTAGTACTGGGATATCCTTTTGGGACGTTTCTCCTTATGCTTAATGGATTAAAAGTGTTTTCACACTTACTAAGATTCTTAGACACGTATTTTCCCCTGCTGATTTGCCTACCTCTTCAATCGTCCTGTTTTTATTATATTAGGGGATAGATACATTTGTAGGCATTCTATGTAAAATAAGGGTTTGTAGGTTTCATGGGTCTGATTAATTCCCCTGATAGTAAAATATACTGCTCTACTTTTTAAAAAATATTAAAGTAGATTAAAAAAGCTATTGTGTTTATTTTAGTCCTTGGTTGCAGCCAAGCAGAGGATGTTGTAAAGTGATCCTAGGATAAGCTTTGGCTTTAAATGATTAAGTGAAGCCTCCTCAGACTTTCTCAGTGAACAACTCCTGTGGGCAGAAGCAGCAGATTTAATTCTATCAGGGTTAGACCAGAAGACATGAGAGAGACACCCAGTACTCCCCAGAGGTACAACACTTCTTTCAATCTCATGTTCTTATTAAAAATTAATATGCTGTTGCATTTTAATCAATAATTCAATAAATACTGCAAGGCACTATTCTAGGCACTGGGAGAAAGCAGTATACAAAACCGCCCCAAATTCTACCCTTAATGAAGCTTATATTCTAAGGGGAAAGGCATATAACAAACAAATAAATAGGTGAAAGAATGATGTATTGGTTGATGAAGAATACACAGAGAAGAAGGTGGCATGGAAGGGAGAGAGACAATTCAATGAGGACAGGTGGTATCATTTAAATAAGATGGTCATAGCAGGCCTCACTGAGAAGATGGTGACATTTTGGTACCTGAAGGAGGTTGGGGCATATTGATATCCAGGGAACAGTATTCCAAGGAGTGGAAACAGTAAGTTCAAAGGCCATGAGGCTGGAATGTCCTGGTGTGTTCAGGGAATAGCAAAGAGGGAGAATAGCACTGGCAGAGCTCAGGGATTGGAGTCTGAATGGTTTGAGCTCTGTAGGATCTTTGTATTTTTCTCTAAGTAAGCCTCTTTAGGGTTTTGATCAGAAGAAACTATTTTTTGACCTAGACTTTAAAAGCATCACTCTGGCCACTGTAGTGAAGAACCAGAGAGTAGGGGGCAAGGGAGGAATCACGTTAACCAGTTAGGTTGCTATTGCAGTAATTTTGAGATGAAGATGGCTTGGAATACAGTGGGACTGGTAGGAAGTGCTTATCACCTAAATGTATTTTGAAGGTTAAATTGATAGGAAGTGCTGATAGATTGGGATGTGTGGTAGGAAAGAGAGAAGTTAAGGATTTACTAAGCTTTTTAGATTGAGCAACTGCAAAAAAAAAAAATGGAGTTCCTGTCTACTGTGATGAAGGAAACCGAAGGAAGAGCAGGTTTGTTAGGGGGCAGAAAATTAGGGGTCTAGTTTTGGACAGCTTGAGTTTTAGGTACCTATTAGATATCCAGGGAGCCTAGTGGCACAGTGGCTAAGTACTTGGCTGCTAACTGAAAGGTTGGCAGTTCGAACCTACCAACTGCTCCATGGGAGAAAGATGTGGCAGTCTGCTTCCATAAAGATTACTACCTTGGAAACCCTATGGGGGCAGTTCTACCCTGTCCTATCGGGTTGTTATGAATTAGAATTGGTTCAATGGCAATGGACTATTAAATATCTAAGTGGAGATATTGCATAATCTTTTGCATTCATCTAGGGAGTGAGTCAAAATGGAGGAAAGAAATGGTCCAAGGATTCCACCTCCTTTGTAACTGGAGGAGAGTAGAGAATTTATGCACGGATGTGGGTGAATGGGTAAATGTGGTGGTGGGAGCTCATGAAAGTTTTTTTCTGAATGCTTCTGTATTGTCAGTGGAATAGAAAGAAGGGCCATCATCTGACAATGAGGATGGGGGTAGAGGTATAGGAGGTTTCGGGAGAGAAGAAATGTAGGAAAGAGTCCTTTAGAAGAGTGAGAAGATGAAGGAGACAGAGTAGCACAACTAGAAAGCTCTCTAGGTCCCATTGAATTCAAGGTCATGAATTCAACGTGGGGCCATTGAGTGTAGGTTTGTTTTTTACTCCAAAAATGTTAAGCTATATGGAAAGCACAGATTAGGTGGGAAGTTAGATTTAAGGGAACGTGGGCTTAGACAGATGAGAATGATGAATAGCGAGAGAGGAGAGGGAGTTGGGGAAATGTAAAGGAGTGATTATAATGAAGAACCAGGGAATTCAAGCTAGATAAAGAAGAATGAGTTGTCAAAGTAATAACAGAGAGTGAAAAAGTAGTTTGATCAATGGATTTTAGGTTCTAGTGGTGTTGGAGAATAGTAGAAATGCTCTGTATAGACAGGAGGTAGTAGTAAATGAGAGTGTTACATTTGATTTACAGAGAGGTTTCCTTTATTGGTAATTAAATGGTTTATGGGAGAATGATAGAGGTTTGTGGCTGAGATAGGGTGGAGGAGAAGATCTTTGGAGGGGAAATGGTCAAGGAGGGATAGGAAAGACTTATGTAAATTATATAAACTTATGTAAACTGTCAGTTATGTAAAATTTGAAATCTCCCTGAGAATGACAAGAATCAAGTGAGAGAGAAAAAGTGAGCCAAATGCTAACATCAAAAGGCGTGAAGTAAAGTGATCTGAGGATGATCATAACAGGAATGAATGGTGAGCACTATAGTCTGATGACATAGGATTCAAACTGGATGTGGTTAATATTATGTCTATGGTGCCTAGCTGTTTGGTCAAACACTATTCTAATTGCTGTTATGAAGTGGTTAAACCCACTGCCGTTGAGTCGATTGCGACTCATAGAGACCCTATAAGAGAGAGTAGAACTGCCCCTACAGTTTCCAAGGAGCACCTGGCTGATTTGAACTGCTGAACTCTTGGTTAGCAGTCGTAGCACTTAACCACTATGCCACCAGATCACCTGGCCTTAAGTAAAACCGATTACCTTCCATAATGTGAGTGGGCTCAACCAATTAGTTGAAGGCCTTAAGAGAAAAAAGGAAGTTTCCCTCAGGTGTATTCTATCTCCAGACTATAAATAGACATTTTGCCAGAACTCCCTTACTCTTCACTCTTCCCATTACCTGACCCATAGATTTTGGGACGTAAGGCTTCAGAAATCTCTGGATCATCACCTGACCTACAGATTTTGAACTTGCCAGCCTGCCACAATCACAGGAGCCAATTCCTTCAGTCTCTCAGAATGCTGAGCAAATAATGTGAGAAGCTAGAGCATATGAATAAGAATGGGGCATCAGGATTGGAGGAAGACTCATTAACAACTTGCATTATGCAAATGACAGAACCCTGCTTGCTGAAAGTGATGAGGACTTGAAGCACTTACTGATGAAGGTCATCTCTCTCTGTTGGCTCTGGAGGAAGGTCCTTGTCCTCAATCTTCCCCTGGTCAAGGAGCTTCTCAGGCACAGAGACCCCATGTCCAAAGGACGCTCTCTGCTCATGGTGCTGCTTTCTTGGTGCTATGAGGTCCCCAACTCTCTGCTTGCTTCCTTTTCCTTTTATCTCTTGAGAAGTAAAAGGTGGTGCAGGCCACACCCCAGGGAAACTCCCTTTGCATTTGATCAGGGAGGTGACCTGAGTAAGGGTGGTGTTACAATCCCACCCTAATCCTCTTAACGTACAATTACAATTACAAAATGGAGGACAACCACACAATACTGGGAATCATGGCCTAACCAAATTGACATGTATTTTTGGGTGGAGACAATTCAATCCATGACATTCCTCTCTTTGGCCCCCCAAAAATCACATTCTTGCAACATGCAAAAGATATTCAACCCATCATATCATAGCAAAAGCCTTAACTCCAAGTTCAAAGTCCAAAAATTCTTCTTCATCTGAGAAATCTAGAATACAAGTTATCTGCTTCCAATGGTACAATGGCAGAACAGGTACAAACTAGATATTTCCATCACAAAAGGGAGAAACTGGGAGGAAAAGAAGGCATAACAGGCACCAAGCAAATCAGCAGAACACATTACATTAGCCCTCAAAGCTTTGAAAATAATCCTCTGTTCTCTGAGACTATTTATACCTGTCCTCCAGACTCTAGGTACTGGCCACACTCTCTGGATTTTGAGTGGAGACCCCTTGGCCCTGGGCTTCAACTCTACCTTCCAGACCCACTGGGACAGCAACTCTGCTCCCTCGGCTTTAGGAGCACCATTCTCCTCAGCCATGTGAGAGAAAACTCCACCCTTAGAAACACCAGAGGCCGTGGCTCCACCCCTCAAAACCCCTGAGGTTATAGCCAGCTCAGCTTCTTGTGTTCCTTGTCTCTTCAGCTTCTGTTTCATGGTTTCTTGGCCTCTTGGCTCCTCAGGACCCACACCCACATTTGCCCTGCTGGGGCAAGTGTTCCAAAGCTCAGTAGCTCCACTGATAAGTGCCCAGAGGCACCCTACTCTGCCCGGAAGCATCCTGCACACAGGCACTTAGCTCTCTCACTCCGTGGATCAGTTCCAATGCCATCTCATGCTGGTGTCCTGGTTCTGCTTCTGTTGGTTCTCTGGTGCTGCCACGTGTCTGCCACTGCAGGTTCTCTGCTGCGCTTGTTCTCTGCCACTGTCACAACTCTATTCACAAGTTTTAAAACCTCTTCCATAATTTAGGTATCTGTTAGAGGAGCACTCTACTCTCTCAGTACCAAATTTTGTCTTAGTTATCTAGGGCTGCCATAAGTGGATGGCTTTAAAAAACAGAAATTTATTTTCTCACAATCTAGTAGGTTACCAGTTCAAATGCAGGGCATCGGCTCTGGAGGAAGGTCTTTGTCCTCAATCCTCCCCTGCTCAAGGAGCTTCTCAGGTGCAGAGACCCCATGTCCAAAGGATGCGCTTTGCTCATGGCTCTGCTTTCTTGGTAGTATGAGGTCCCCAACTCTCTGCTTTCTTCCCTTTCCTTTTATCTCTTAAAAGGTGGTGCAGGCCACACCCCAGGAAAACTCCCTTTACTTTGGATCAGGGAGGTGACCTGAGTAAGGGTGGTGTTACAATCCTACCCTAATCCTCTTAGCATAAAGTTACAATCACAAAATGGAGGACAACCACACAATACTGGGAATCACAGCCTAACCAAGTTGACACGTATTTTTTGGGAGACACAGTTCAGTCCATGACAGTGACCCTATGTACAACAGAAGACGCTATGTCCACTAGGACCCAATGTAAAACAGGAGCATGCATTATTCTCTCTTTACATATATATATGTGTGTGCATTGTCCTTCTCCAGGGACTGATCCCTTCTGATAACAAGAACAAGGGTCAACCCCCTTCCCTCCTGTTCAAGGTAGAAAATTAGAAAAAAATACGTATCTAAAAATGGAGGATAAAAGGGCCATTACATGAGCATTTGCTGTAAGATGATGCGCTTTATTTGTTTCTGTGGCTTTGAATGCCCCTGGGATTATAAATAACCTGTGTTTGAGAAGTGTGGCCTCTGTAGTAGAAACATGACTCAGGGTCCCTTTACATACACAATTTTAGTTAATGTGCATGAAAAAACCATGGAGTAAAAAAAAAAAATATTCCAGGTTCACAGCTCCTTTTCTGCAGTACTGAAATCTCAAAAGCCTGGAAGTTTGAGTTTTTTTCCCAACTCACTTGGCAACACAATCTGACCGCATCCGAACTCAGTTGGTGGCATGCTGTTTACAATATTTATTTGACTTATTGTAAATAGTCATACATTTCTCTGCAGAAACATTAATGTGTTTGATTACAGGGAAATGCTTGAGACCCTGGCTGGGGAGTTACATAATATACAATGTATGTGCTCTATTAGCTTTTCTAATATCTGAGAAATTCTTGATTTCAGAATGCACTTGACCCCAATGGTTTTTGATAAGAGATTGCAACCTATGCTAACATTCTTTAAGAAAGAACACTGATTTTTAAGTGCCTAGTGATTTAAGGAACTTGCTCAAGGCCATAGGTAGTAAATAGTACAGCCAGGATTGAATCTGGTTCTGTGTGAGTCCAGGGAACACTGGAATTGACTGTAGAATCAGCCTTAGCCAACTGCCTTTAGTGGTCATAGATTTTTGCAAACAACCGCTTAACACCCATTGTACAACCAGAGACCTCAATGTGAAGGGAAGAGAGCCCTTATGAGAACTCATATAATCTCACCTTGGATATACTTCAAGAATCCAGATGCATATTAATAGGAGAGATATCTGTCCATCTGTCTTAACCAGTAAGATGAGTCAGAATCATAACGAAAAAAAATTGTTTTTATGTAAAGCAGTAGGTTCAGAAGCAGAATCTTTCCTGTCAAATGAGGTTGGCACGTCCAGCCAGCATCTGCTTTTACCAAAATTACCCAGCTTAGTGGGTATATGAGCAAAAGGTATGAGGTTTGAATCAAAAAGGAATTTATTTTCTAAAATCCACTATTTCTACACCACAACTACTGCTGGTAATAGCTACCATTGAGTGAATTCTCGCAATTTTCTGAGCATTGCAGTGACCATTTTATAGGCATTATTTTATTTAATGCTTAAAACAACCTTATGATGTAGGTAATGTTTATTATTCTCATTTTATGGATGAGGGAATCAAAGATTAGAGAGGCCAAGAAAATTGCTGCAGGTTACATAGCTAGTAAATGGGAAAGACAGGTTTCAAACCTGTGCTGCCATATTTGAAAACTGCTGTTTATCACCCTTAAGCACTCTGCTTTTCAAAAGTACATTATGATGGCAAAGGGCTGCTATTTTTCACAAACCCACTATGAATCATATACTTCATATACATTATCTCTTTTTGTCCTTACAATAACCATAAAAGGTTATTATTACTTCTGTGTTATAGCTGGGAGAACTTCCCTTTTTGGTGCATATGTGTGTTAATGTTCTTCTCCATCTAAGGTCCAAAGCAGGTAGCCCCTGTGCTGAGGCTGAGGCCAAGCCAGTGGCAGCTCACCTGCCTTTCACTCTACACAGGGTGACTTTTTTCTCTCACTACCCTTCCACTTTTTCATTCAGTCTTTGGGGAAGGAAATCCATTGTGCTCTCGCCACCTGCTCACTCTCTACTAGAAAAGAAATTTTCTGCTAATTTTTAACTAGCTGTACTTAGCCAACAATCATTAGCTCCTTGACCCCTTCTGGTGTTCCCATACAGGATTTCTCTGACTTCTCAGTCCTCTGTTTATTCTTAGGGAAATAGAAGAAAGTTCTTTATAGAGAGTTGTAGTTCCCTATATAGGGTCGCTATGAATTGGAATCAACTCGATGGCACTGGGTTTAGTTCTACACAGTATGGCTATACTACAGGATCTCTGTTCTTCACTGACTCTGAAATACTAGGAATGGCTAGGAGGTTTGGGGCTCTGTCTCCTCAAAAGCTAATCCAACTAGATGTATTGATATCACCTTACTTATAAAATGAGAATGATTTCTACTCTTATTAGCCTCACGTTAGCTTTTATTGATGAGAAAAAAGAATTGAGAATAATTGTATACATTGAGAATAAACCTAAATCAATGGAAGATTGATCACTAGTTATTTTTTTCCCAAAAGTCAGTTAGTAATAAGAAATATTCCAATATCCTCCTTAAGTAACTCTGATAACATGTTTCATCAAAGTTATTGTGGAATGTTTCAGGATTCTTATTCTTGGTATACAGACAGTCCCCAGGTTACAAAGAAATGCATTCTAAGTGTGTCCTTAAGTCAAATTTGTAGTAAGTCAGAACAGTTGCATACAGTTCTTATTTAGCCTTACTTTAGTGCAAGAAAAGGTTTGAAGCCTTTTCAATAATTTAAAAACTTCATGTGCAACAAATAAAGATGATTGTGAAGAAGAGTTTGTTTCAAGAAGGGATTGGTTTAATCATTTCAAAGTGAGGGTAATTTTATATAACATTAAAGGGCAAGTATGAGTTGTCTATACATGAGGCATTTGTAACCTGAGGACTTACCATAATTAAACTTGGGGAGGTGGTAGACTCTAATTCCTTCTCAGTCCATATTATGGGTTAATTGCCTAGTTTGCCTGTATGTCTCTATATTGAAGAAGATATGAAATCGAAATTTGAAAAGCTCTCTAAGCTGTTATAGGATCTGGAGTTTTTGCTGGAGAGACTTTTTCCTAAAGCCCTGCTGAATTCCCAGGGGCAGTGATTTAGGAAAGGGATGGTCAGGCTTCCCCACAGGACTGTCTTTAGGGCCCTGAGGCAATATGATCCCAGAATAGGAGACCCTCTTAGGGGGTACATTTTGCCTTTGCTGAGCTAAGCTGATCTTTCTTGTCAGGCACTTTATTAGGAGTGTTAATACCAAAGCCTTTTACCCATTAGTCAAGAAACATAAAAGAAA
Source organism: Loxodonta africana (assembly GCF_030014295.1). NCBI lineage: Eukaryota > Metazoa > Chordata > Mammalia > Proboscidea > Elephantidae > Loxodonta > Loxodonta africana. The sequence continues at coordinate 176,753,033 of NC_087342.1, forward strand.
AGAAATGTTGTAAAAAGTAATGCAATATCTAACTAGAAAAAATATGGCAAACTCTTCTGTTTTAATCATCAGCTGCACTAGGAATCTGGTTCTCCTTGGGCATTCTAAAATTTAAAAACAGTTACCAGATACTATAGGTTCACCAGTGGTCACAAACCTAGAACTTAGAGCAAGAAAAAAAAATTCTTAAGAGACAGGATTGAAAGCTGAGTTACTCTAGGGAACACAAGGTTGAAGGGTTGTAGGTGAAGAAAACTGAAGACTTCATAGTACCCGCTCCTTAGGTTGAGGCAGGTGTATCATATCTGAAGGAAAGAGATCAAGTGCAGCTGAGAAAAAGTGGAGTCAGCTGATCTGTCAGTCAAGTCAGCCTTGTGGAAACTACAATGCAGCATTAGGTAAGAAGCAAACATATCTCCTCATTTCAAGGGTAGCTTGAGGCTAACCAAGGATGGTTTTGAATGCAAGGGTAGATAAGGACTACAGGAATGTTGCTACATGATACAGGATTCTTGCCTACAAAACTGATTATCCTTTCTTACTAGGCAAAAATATAAAACTATCAAATGTTAATCAGGAGAGTGGGAATTAGGTTAGGGAGGAGATAAATATCATATAATTGAGTTCATAATTGATTTCTTTAAACTCAGGGCTTAAAAGCTTTTAACTTGTGTTTAAAAATAAAAATAGAATTATTACCTTTTTTAGAATGAAAATTAATACACATCTCTTTTAAAAATTCGTATAAAGAAAACAAAATTGCCTTTAATCTCACCTCCAGGGTAAATGCTATTAATGTAATATATGTGTGTGTGTGTGTGTGTGTAAGTTTAAACAAAAATAGTGCCATCTTTTACATGCTCCTTTGTAGCTTCTTATTTTTACTTGATATATCCTGAATGTCTTGTACAAACATTTTAACAAATATTCTTTAAAATGATTAGCCTCTGTAATTCTAATCAGTCCTATTCTTGGCTTTTATCCTTTACTCACAGACACATATGGTTGGGGTTCAAATCCACTTATTGTTTAAGCTCAATGTAGATGTTTATCTCAGTTCTTTTACCAGCTACATGGCTTGAAAGATGATTCCTTCCTAGTGCTAAAAGGTAGGAATACAATGGTTGGTTACGTAGCCATCGTGACAAGCAACAGTTTCTAAATGAGAAATCCCAAGATGAGAAGTTATATTTAAGGAGAATAAAACATTAGAGTTGTATGTATTCCTAAAAAAGAATCCTTGAATAGAAAGAGAAATATTCTGTGAAAGTTTATAAAAGCACATGAACATGGGGAAAACAAAATGTAAACAATGATTTCTTACAATAGTTAAAGATTGGTTAAAAAAAAGAAGAAAAAAAGGCAAGCAACATGCACTTGTATTTGCCTAATTTGGGTCTATCTGTACAGCCTGTTGGAACATAGTATCTGGAATTATTGATTAATATTGCTATTTATTTAATATTTAACAGTTCTATTTATTCGTGTAAAAACATCAGTTAAACACATATTTTTAAAAATCATACCATTTACTTTCCAAGGGAGTACCTGTAGAGAGCTTGACAATTCTTACCACCAGTTCTTACAGAAATACTCACCTCACATAATATCTAATTGTATGTAAAAACCTATAAGAAATAAACAGGTTTTCTACTGTAGCCAACCTCAAACTATAAAGTGACAATAAATTTTATAGTCACCTTATCTTAAAATAATTTGGTATTGCAGCATCCATGAACATAGTTAAAAGATAGAAACTTCTGTTAACTTAATGACTCTTTTCCCTGGAATCATAATGAGTACATTTTAAATTGGTAATAAGTGTCACAGAGACATGTCACTAAAAAGTCTCTTGCAGAATAAGATTGCCATATGTTGACCTGCAGTGAGGTTAACAAACTTTGCCTAGATTCTTAAGATGGTATCATTTCTGGGTGGTGTTATTAGATAATTCAGTGTTGCCATAACCAAGGAAAGCTTTTTACTTTATAAATAAATGACAGTATTCAGAAAAACATCAAAGGTCTTCCAAAACATTTCCATTCCTCATGCAGCTAGAAAATGGATCCCATTACAACTTACTAGTAGAGCATAATACAATTACTGTAGAACACAGAAACATGAAATCATGGAGTGTAAGCTCACTAACAGGCACTTTTGTCAAGTGATGCAGAATGTCCATTGGGCCAAACGTACTGCCAGGATGCCAAATGGCTGTTTTTCTTTGTAAGTAGAAAATATCAGGAAGCATTTCTGTGGATCAAGAGATTTCCTCTAGGGGATTTTTGTTGCCTGTTGATCATCCAGTCCTTGTTCCCTCCTTATTACAATATTTTGGTTTTCCTTCAGGAGTCTAATCCTTGCCCATGCAGCGCAGAAACTCCAGGGAAATTGTATTCCTTAGCTTTATAGGCAGACCTGCTTAGTTGAAAGGCAATCACATATTACTTCCCACAGCAAGTATTCAGAAAACCAAGCTTTGACCATTTGGCTAATGGCATTTCCCCTGGAAAAAAGAATTGACTCATGATTGGGCATGTAACACAATTCAGGCAAATATCAAGGAAAGGGAGGTTTGTTGGAAACTCCTTAGAAAAAAGGATTCTTCATTCTTAAGAGAGAGGCACCAGAAGAAGGCCTTTCTCTTCTGTGTGCCATGGTCTATCGATATAAGTCCTAGAACACCAAAGTCATTTCCCTACTCTGAGGGAAACCATCCTTCAGATGAACCAACACACAGAAGAAGGTCAGTTTGAGAAACAAAGTTTTAGAAACTGAAATGTTTCTAATTTGAGCCAACCCTGAAAGCTTCTTTCTCTACAGACTTCCACCTACATGAGCCAATGAGCTTCCTATTTTATAAACTGGCATTACTGTTACAAGTAGATAATACCTTTCTTATATATTGCAGAACTATTTTATTTTTCTAGCATTTGACCTATTAAGGAGCCTAGATAGCACAAACGCTTTGCGATTGACTGCTAACTTAAAGATTGGTGGTTCGGTTCTAACCCACCCAGTGGCTCCACAAAAGAAAAAAAAAACAAAACAAAAGAAAGACCTGGCAAATTGCTTCCTTAAAGATTACAGCCAAGAAAACCCTGTGAAGCACTTCTACTCTAACACATGGGGTTGCCATGAAAGGCAGCTAACAACAGCAACAACAACAACAATATGGCATATTATTTTATTTAATGGCTACTTCAGAGAGGTTTAAGTCATATCTTCTATGAAGGTTTGTCCCAGATGTGAACATGTAGTCATATAAAAGCTCAGAGTCGATTGTTTTTTCCTGCTAAAGGACTTTGAAGAAGTTATATATGGATTCCAATTGTTTTCAGTAACTGTGATGAACTCAAGAAAGGTAGCTAGTCCTTTCAGTATTGAGCATGATGGGTAGATAGTTTATTTCTTTATTACTGAATTCTATAATCTCAGGCACCTATTTGTCTCTCTCTCTCTCCCTGTAGAAAAAATTACATATACAGTCCTTAAACACTGTCTGGTATACAGTAGGTACTCCAGAACCCTTTCTGAGTATATGAATGAGAGGCCAGATAAAGGAATATGTAAATCACACATGTACAAGCACAGTCCAGCTATCTGAAAAAATAAAGTTGGTTTTTACAGTTTGACTTTTTAAAAGGGCTTGCCCTGGGATTTTATTTAATGTAACATATAGAAAGCTTCCCAGAAATCATACCCTTTCCACAAAGTTCCATATAAGTGATAGCCAAAAACCAAATCAAACCCACTGCAGTTGAGTTAATTCCGACTCATAGCGACCCTATAGAACAGAGTAGAACTGCCCCATAGAATTTCCAAGGAGCACCTGGAGGATTCGAACTGCTGACCTCTTGGTCAGCAGCCATAGCACTTAACCACTACGCCACCAGGGTTTCCATATAAGTGATAGAAGGTAAAAATCATTCTCATTTTTTCATGTTTAGCTCCATCATTGCCTTTCTCCCTTTCTACCCTCCTCACATCATATCATATTGCACCACTTTCCAGCCATAAGTGGCTTTTAGAATTATAGGTTTCTGTTTCTTCTACATCCCTCACAGTTTCTAGGAATGAATATGTGTCCCTGAGCATTTTCCAACAAGTGTATAAAGACTTCTGTCTCAAAAAGTGGTAAGTCCTTTGTCCAAGTCCTCCCTGAGGTGTGGAAGCTAAAGCAAGCTTGTACCTCTCTGAGGCTTTAAATTATTGTTTTTGTATCCTATGGAGAGAGAAGAGCAAAATTAAGGTATACACCAAAGCAACAACAACAAAAAGCAGCATAAGATGATTTGGGGGCTTATATATTCACTACCAATGATCAAGTAGCTAATATCCACATTTAGGTTAGGGTTGCCAGATTTATAACAAGATGCCCAGTTATATTTGAATTCCAGATAAGCAATGAATTATTTTTGTATCAGTATTTGAATTATATTATTGGTGGATGTTGAATATACCACAGAGTGCCAGAAAAACAAACAAATCAGTCTTGAAGGAAGTATAGCCAGAATGTTTATTAGAAGAGAGGATGGCAAGACTTCATCTCCCTTACTTCAGACATGTCATCAAAAGTGATCAATTCTTGGAGAAGGGCATACTGCTTGGTAAAGTAGAGGGTCAGCAAAAAAGACGAAGGCCCTCAACAAGATGGATTGACATAGTGACTGCAACAATGGGCTCAAACATAGCAGCAATTGTGAAGATGGCACAGGACTAGATGTTTTTCTGTTATGCATAGGGTTGCTATGAGTTGGAACTAACACAAAGGCACCTAATAAGTACAACATACTTTGGGACAAAATTTTCTCTCAAAATTATTTACTGTTTATTTGAAATTCAAATTTAATAACTGGGTATCCTGTATTTATTTGGAAACTCACTTTTAGATAGGTTACTTAAACTCCATCTGGAAAAAATTGACTCGGTGTTTTCCCCTGGATTAATCTCTTAGAAGGAGCCCTTGTAGTGCAGTAGTTAAAGAGCTTGGCTGCTAACCGAAAGGTCAGGGGTTTGAACCTACCAGCCGCTCCACAGGAGAAAGATGTGATGAAGGTTTACAGCCTTGGAAACTCTATGGGACAGTTCTACTTTATCCTATAGGGTCTCTATGAGTTAGAATCGACTTGATGGTGGTGGGTTTATTCTCTTAGAAGTTAATGATGATAATGATGTTAGGATTCAATAAGACTAAGGGCCTCCTATCTCACTAATTCTCAGAGTGGGTTTCCAGAGAACTTTTTTTAGAAATGCAATTTCTCAGGGTGCACATCAGTCCTATTGAATCAGGAGCTGACTCAGCAAATTTTATTTCAACGGGCACTCCAGGTGCTTCTGATGCTTCTGAAGTTAGGTAACCACTGACTTCTCTCAACTCAGAGTGCCTTTCTACTAGTATAATTAGTTTCTAAAAATCTGCATCCCAAAGAAACCAAGTTAAAATAATGTGAGTGTGGAATTCTTACAACTTCAACTGTCAAGATAATACTCTCAATGTTTTGTTAAATAAAAGATAAAATAGTATCAAATTCAAATAATTATAACTTGTAATTTTTTTTATAGCTTGTTGTTGTTGTTGTTAGCTGCTGTACAGTTTTCCCAACTCATGGCAACCCTGCATAAAGGGACTGGACCATTGTGATCCGTAAGTTTTCATTGGTTGATTTTCAGAAGTAGGTTGCCAAGCCTTTCTTCATAGGGTTTTTATTGCCTGATTTTTGACAGTAGGTTTCCAGACCTTTCTTCCTAGTCTGTCTTAGTCTAGAAGCTCTACTGAAACCTGCTCAACGTCATAGCAAAATGTAAACTACCACTGACAAATGCGTGGTGACTGCACATGAGGTACGTTGGCTGGAAATTGACCCTAGGTCCCCTACCTGAAGGATGAGAGTTCTATCACCAAACCACTACAAAAATAACACTCAGTAGCTGAGTAAAATTGCTTTGTTATGACCAACCTTATCATTCCATGTGAATATTATTCACATTCTTTGGGGAATGGTGTGAAATCACCCAGGCCAACGGACTTGTCTCCAACAGGCAATGCTTAGTAGTGAACTACAGCAATAAACATTTGTTTCTAATATATGTCTTGCCTAAGTTAAGGAAACTTTTTAGATCTGTGCCTCTTAATACCTGAATTACAAATAGAAGAACCACAACCAACCCTGAATTATCACGATTTCATTTTCACAAGGAAAAAAGTTACTAATTAAGATAAACATGATAGTTTAAATAGTTTAATAGAGTAAATTTTTCATAAAATTGTATCAAATGATGCAACATGGGATAGGTTTGTTTTGCTTAATTCTTCAACTCAAAGACTCACAATACTTTGTGGGGAGGTTAAAGGAGCCCTAGTAGCACAATGGTTAAGTGCTTGGCTTCTAACCAAAGGTCGGTGGTTCAAACCCATCAGCTGCTCTGCAGTAGAAAGATCTAGTGATCTGCTCCAGTGAAGATTACAGCCTGGGAAACCCTATCTGGCAGTTCTATTCTGCTCGGTAGGGTTGCTAGGAGTTGGAATCGACTTGGCAGCAAACCACAGCAACAAGGGAGGGCATAATTTGGGTCATTTAAAAAAATCACATTTTATAAAAACATATTCTTTGTGGAGACACCCAAAGCAACCAAAGTGAAGTATGATTTAAACTACAAACCAGGGCTGAAAACACTGATGGGAGGCATCAGTATTGAGAAAACCATGATGCTAGAACTTGGTCTACTATAATTCAGATGCTGACAATAGGCAAGTTTCTTAACTTATGTCTCTGAATACCTCCATCTGTAAAAAAATGAACAGAATAATACACTTGCTACCTATTTCATAAAGACATCATAAGGGGAAATGAGATCATTTCAGTAAGATGCTTGTTGCTGTTTCAGTTTCTAGTGAACATTTAGAAGCCTGTGACTAGAATGAGTTCTATTCTTAGATGAAATATGAATACAAAAAATTTGGTCCAAGAACTTTTATGAACTCTGATGTGGTTCTAGTCAGCTCCGATGTGTAGGACTTCTAGGATCTCCAGTCTTCCTGAGAAGAACCAGGATCACTGAATGGGGACCAGAATGTACTGAAGAGGGGCTGGTTTGGGAATGGTGTCTGCGTTTGGGGTTTTCATCATCACTAAATTTAACTTCATGAAGTTGAATTAAACTAACTCATCATCATTACTCAATATTTTCCCTTATCCAGGGTGATGCTATAAACCAGGAGCAAAAGCGCTCTTTGGATAGGCACTTCCCTGAAGGAGCAAGACTCTCCTATATGGTAAAATGGCCACATGTGCTTTTCCTACAGAAAAATCAGGATTATCTCAAAATTTCTTGCTATCGCTTTAAATATATATTTGTGATCGTTAGAATTTACTTTTTGCCTGGGCTTGTACTCTTCCATCCATAATTAATTTCACATTACAAAGTAGATCCCTGACTTACTTGATTGAAGGTTATGTCACGTATCCTTGCACCTCAAATCCCAGGCAAGGAAGGGCTTACTGCTTTCAACAGGGCAGTGGCTTTACATAATATAAACATCAGAGACTGAATTCTTCCATACCAACTTAAAGAAATCCTTTCTTCACATATGCAGTCAGAGGTTTCTCTCAAACACAATCTTGTAATAAATATAACTTCAAAGGTAATACAGTTATGGTTCAAAAATAAATAAAAATAAAAACTGGGAGTTAATATAATTTCCCTAAGTAATACCTAAGCTAAAGATTTTGGAGAGCCCTCCAGCTAGAACTAGAGATGGCCACTAAAAACAAGGTATTAGTATCAGTAGAAGAAAACAAATGTATAGTTATATTTTGACATTTTGGATCTCAGTTCAGGTTCCTTGAAGACAAAAATCAGTTGAGTTTGAATGCCACAGTATTCAATTAAAAAATATTTTAGTACTTTAACAAAGAGATTTAATTACAAACCATACTTATAAATTCATCTTTTAAATTATTTATTTTTGCCCATTCTTTCACTCATCAAGTATTATTTTTCATTTTGTGAAAATATAAACTCTAATCTCTATCCTCTAAAGAGCTTTATTACTCTTTCATCCAAAGGCTACAGGAAAGAAAATAAAGTAACTTTTATTTGAGTCTAACATGAGCAGGTAATTTGAGATCACTTTATTTAACGTAAAGGTTTTATATAACACCACTACGAGCTCTGAGAATTGAAGGGGGCACTGATTTCTGGACTTAAATATTAATATGGATAGGCTTTTTGCCAGGTATATTTTCTTTGGTTCTGCTGAAACTTAACTAAGCCATTATATATTCCATTGTTTTAGAATTCCTTCCCTGTGTTAGAACATATGCTGTGAATTAAAAAAAAAAAAAAAATCCAGTGGTTAATGGTATGCCTCTAAAAGGATGTCTAGCCTTGATTTTGTAATGAGCTACACATATGGTGCACATCTATCTGACTCTTTGGACCGTCACAAGGCTGGATGGCCATAGGCAGTTGTGAAGTCTGGCAGCACCTTAAGACACTATGATAAAATCTTGCATTTATTACAAGAATTGATGTCTCTGGCTTTCAATTTTCCTATGACTTTAGAATTTTTATCTATGGCAACCCTTCAAAACTATCAGAGGATTCTTAAGATTCCTTTAGGCCACATTTCCATAGAGAGTTAGTAACCCTATAAGTTGGCCATATTCATTTTATATGTCAGTTTTTCCAATTCTGACTGAGTCCCAACTCCGGTGAAGCATTAAAAAATATCCTTTACCTTGCCATTAAGTTGTCTGAGGGATTATTCTCTGCCTCAAAATATTTTGTTGAAAATAATAGGACTTTATACCAAAAAATTCTTAAAAGGCTTCATGTTCTGAGTATAAAAAAACACTTTAGTTTTGGATTGGGTATTTATAGTTCTCAGTTAAGGTAACCAAATACAAAGGTCGGTGGCCAACTATTTGAGAAGAGGTTCATTTGATTACAAGTAGCAGGAATCTACTTGAGCTACTTTAAGCAAAGAAGCAGAATTTTATTGTTAGAATATAAAACTACCACTTAGAACTCATGGGCAGGAAGAGCTGTCAAGTCTCAGGAAGGATAGTAACTGGAAACTAATGTGTTGCCAGCATCTAAGGCATTTACTGTCTCTGACTCTTCTCCTCTGAGACCACATGGTTACTTATAATTGCAGAGCTCTGTAAACCTAGTTCATTCTCCAGTCTTTCTCTCAGAATGGCTCTCTGTGTTTTTCATGTGTTCATGGCCAGACACTCCAGCTTTACACCTCTGCAGTTCATTACTTACTATGATTAGGTGTGGAGAGAATGTATGCATACATGTAATTTTAAATTAGAAAGAGTTCTATAGCTGGCTTTTGTTATCCATTATAGAGGGGAAGTTTTTAAGTTTAAAGAAGGCGAAATTTGTGATGAAAATGTTAGAACTAGTTGTGAATGTGATAAAGTCAGCCACATGCCTTCAGACAGATGTGACAGCAGAATGAATGAACCGGCCCAAACCTTACTTATTGCTAAAGAATACTATGGAAATGGTAAAAATTCTGACAAATATGATAGAAATTATAGTAAGTGTGAATGCTTATTAATTGGTAATAGGTGAACATATTCCATTACGTTTTGAAACACAATCAAATTCTGGTATAAATCTCTCCAAACTTAAGTGCAATTTTGAAATACACAATGAACACTTGTCTAGACCAAGAAATTTGGAATACAGCTACCTGGCCAACTGACTGGAAGAGATCCATATTTATTCCTATTCCAAAGAAAGGTGATCCAACTGAATGTGGAAATTATCTATCAATATCGTTAATATCACATGCAAGCAAAATTTTGCTGAGGATCATTCAAAAGCGGATGCAGCAGTATATCAACAGGGAACCTGCAGAAATTCAAGCTGGATTTAGAAGAGGACATGGAACCAGGGATATCATTGATGATGTCAGATAGATCCTGGCTGAAAGCAGAGAATACCAGAAAGATGTTTACCTGTATTTTCTTGACTATGCTAAGGCATTTGACTGTGTGGATCATAACAAATTATGGATAACATTGCAGAGAATGAGGGTTCTGGAACACTTAATTGTGCTCATGAGGAATCTATACATGGATCAAGAGGTAGGCATTCAAACAGAACAAGGGGATACTGCATGGTTTAAAGTCAGGAAAGGTGAGTGTCAGGGTTGTATCTTTTCACCATGCCTATTCAATCTGTATGCTGAGCAAATAATCTGAGAAGCTGGACTATATGAAGAAGAACTGGGCATCAGGATTGGAGGAAGACTCAATAACCTTCGATATGCAGATGACACAATCTTGCTCGCTGAAAGTGAAGAGGACTTGAAGCACTTACTGATGAAGATCAAAGACTACAGCCTTTAGTATGGATTGCGCCTCAACATAAAAAAAAAAATATTATTATTAAAAGGAAACAAAAATCCTCACAACTGGACCAATAAGCAACATCCCAATAAATGGAGAAAAGATTGAAGTTGTCAAGGATTTCATTTTACTTGGATCCACAATCAACAGCCATGGAAGCAACATTCAAGAAATCAAAAGACACATTGCATTGGGCAAATCGGCTGCAAGAGATCTCTTCAAAGTGTTAAAAAGCAAAGATATCACCTTGTGCCTGACCCGAGGCATGATGTTTTCATTTGCCTGATATGCATGCAAAAGCTGGACAATGAATAAGGAAGACTGAAGAAGAATCAATGCCTTTGAATTGTGGGATTGATGAAGAATATCGAAGATACCATGGACTGCCAAAAGAAAGAACAAATCTGTCTTGGTAGAAGTAAAACCAGAATGCTACTTGGAAGCAAGGATGGCAAGACTGCATCACACATAATTTGGACATGTTGTCAGGAGGCATCAGTCCTTGAAGAAGGACATCATGCTTAGTAAAGTAGAGGATCAGCGAAAAAGAGGAAGACCCTCAACGAGATGGATTGACACAGAGCCTGCAACAATGGGCTCAAGCATAGCAACAATTGTGAGGATGGCACAGGACAGGGCCGTGTTTCATTCTGTTGTGCATAGGGCCGCTGTGAATCAGAACAGACTCAATGGCACCTAACAACAACAACAAAAAGAATAGCCAAGCCCCTCGATCAGTAATGTACAGTACGAACAGAATGAAAATACAAAACTCATACCAAAAAACCAAACCTGTTGCTGTCCAGTCTGTTTCGACTCATAGAGACCCTAGGGGACAAAGCAGAACTGCCCCATATGGTTTCCAAGGGGCAGCTGGTGGATTCAAACTGCTGACATTTTTGTTAGCAGCCACAGCTCTTAACCACTGCACTACCAGGGCTCAGGAAAACCCGTAACAACCTCATTTACAGTGTCGTATAAGAGTAAAAGCAAGTGCTACTGATTCTGATTATGCCACAATTCAATGAAAAGTGGAAAGATAATCTCTATCCTATCACGGGTTTTGTGGGGGTGGGGGGATTGATAATTAAAAACTGGCAAAAGCTTTAAAAGCAATTGTTTAAATTAAAACTGCTGTATTATCTACACTTACAAAAACACGTTGGCGAAGACACTTTCAAACTTCTAGAAAGTAAATGTTTGAAAGCACTATTTGAAGAATATGTCATAGAATGTGGTGCCATTAGTTGCCATGGAGTTGATTCCAACTCATGGCAACTCAGTGTGTACAGAGCAGAACTGCACTCCACAGAGTTTTCAAGGCTGTGACCTTTTGGAAGCAGGTTATCAGGTCTTACCTCTGAGGTGCCTCTGGCTGGGTTTGAACCTTCAGCGTTTTGGTTAGTAGCCCAGTGCTTAACCACCCTGCCACTCAGGGATTACGGAACGTGGTAGCCTTACCGTTACAGCTAACAATAAAATGATGTTTGTTAACTTTTAGATCATGAAGTCATTGTAGACTGATGGATCCACTTTGTGATCTTGGCCATGTGCATATTATTTTTTCTCGAATGTCAGCTGAAGAAAGGCATCCTCCAAAACATGCTGTTTTGCTTTACTTCACAATTCATGTAGGTTAAGAAGAGAGTTTTAAACCAATTGGAAATTTTGTGATGAAATACAATGTGAAAACTACATTTTGGGTGATTAAAGTCCTCTGGAAAAAAGATGCTTCTATGGATTCAAGTGATTATACCTGGAAAAATTTCTACTTGCTATCACACATACAAGGGAACTCTCCCTCCTTGACGGACACAGGAGAGTTTTTGAGAGCACTTGTTTTTAGCAAGGCTGTTAAACTCATCAGTCATGTTGAAGACAGGCCTAAGCATTTCTGACTTTTTTTCCTCAAAGTGACATGACTATAGTTAGTGTTTTCTCAGAAAGTTCTCTTTCATCTATCCAAGTTGTCTGAGACACGTTAATTTTTTTTTTTTTTCTGGAGGACAACTTATATGAGATTTTATATCTGTGTCTTCTTTTGCAAACTATAACACCTTGAGATGTATTTGCTCAACCAAAAATATATGTTTTCACCAGATAAAATGATATCACTTAAAAAGTGTATATATTTAACCAAATGTAATACATTTGTTGTCTGTTTATCAACTTTGTTACACAGAATGAGCAAAATAAAAGATTAGCTGCGAAGTCTCCTTGAGATTTTATAAAGGCTTTAGAATGGAACAGATGAGGTAGAGTCTAAAATCAAAATGTTAGCATAGTGGAAATGAATACAATGTAATAGCTTTCCCCATAGGACTTGAAGGGTGATGTAATACTTAGGTTGGCTGTGATAATCAAATGCAGGTAAGCTTGCAACTTAGATTGAACCAAGAAATGAAGTCAAGAGCTTTGACATTCAATCTAGCTCTAAACCAAACCTTGGCTCTCAACCTGAAAGTGATTTCAGTGAGGCCCTTTGTTTCCATGTTTACTAATTCACAGAAGCGTCTTAACATTTTCTTCTCTTCTTTTTCAGCATTAACCACGTTTTCCCTTTCCAACTTCAGAGTATTGTATAATATCCCTTTCGTTACCGTTGGTATAATGGTATAACAGCCAGTTTTTATGCCTCTGGACCCCGTAGGTAGTACTTATTCTGGTTCTAACACTTTTAGCATCAAGATGGGTCACTTTTGAAATGTGTGAAACTCAGCAGATTGGAATTGGAGCCTCACTGTTGTGTAGGTTGAATATTCTATTGGATGATGCTTCCTGGATGTGTTAGTTTTGTAAACTTTTGCCTTTTTTTTTCTTTATTTCTGTGAGATAAGACTTGCAAGCATAATTATGTGATAGTTAGGGTTTGTTGTGGTTTTTCTGTGTTATATTTGGGAAGTCAGAGGTTCCTCATGTAACCTAATGGAAAGGCACCCACAATAAATTATTTGTGTAGTTCTCATTGGTATATTGTCATACCACAGATCAGTGGTGCCAAAGTGCCATTAGCCTCATTGGTAGATAATATTACCAGATCATATTTCTCAAAATCTTTATTACCAATCAAAAATTTAAACACACTCAATTCGTAAGCATTCATTCCAATACTGAAAACACATGCCATCAAAAGGATTTTTAAAAACATAAAAATTTGATAAGTAAAGGGATAAATGAGGAACACTTGGCCATCATTTTAGAATTTTGGTAGAGGTAGCTACAATGCCTTTAACATTAGCATCCCAGGCATTGCTTCCACTATCATGGTCAAAGAAACACATATTTATTCAGTCTGGATATTTAACACAAAATAATTAAATTTTATAAACTGTGAGCCTATGGAAGATGGCAGTCTCATTATAATTGTCACTGTTCAGTTTAATCCTATTAGTTAAGGATTATATAACATAGAATAGAGAAGCTTTTATCATGCTAAATATTACTGAAATTCCCTTCTCCCTGAAGTGTTCCTGATATTATTGATGACAGGTCCCAGATACTTTAGTTATTCATTTAATTATGCTGAATCTTAGATATCATGGTGACTATAACTTTGTTCCTGTATTCAAGCTGCTTATGATATATACAGTAAGACAGCTTATTAGACCAATAATCACAGGAGATTATTGGTCTAATAATTGGTCACAGGAGATGTGATACATGTGGCAGCCTCTGCTCTGCTCTGTCTTAATCTGGACACCAGACTAGTTATTTGTCCTGAGGCCTGTGAGGCACCAAGGCTTATTGCCAGGACACACTGTGATCAGCTCTGTCTTGCTAGAAGCAAAATAGGGGTTCACTCATCTCAGAGACCCTCTAGATTGGAAAGCACACAAAATAGATGGTGTTTACAACAATGAACTCAAGCATACCAACAATCATGAAGATGGTACAAGACCAAGTAACATTTCATTCTGTTGTACATGGGATTGCCAGAAGTTTGAGCCAACTTGATGGCAACTAAAAACAACAACAACTCATCTCAGAATATTCCTGTCCTATCTTTCAAGGCCTTGCTTATTAGACATCTTACATAAAGGGCAGAGTCTCAGGCAGCTCCCTAAATGGCACTAACTCTTTCTCATAGCACACTTACATCCATGTGCTCACACACACACACACACACACACACACGACATAGCAAATAAAAAAAAATTAAAAAAACACTACCTAAAATACAGGAGAATATTGTTTGCATTTTTTTTTTTTTTTTTGGTGAGGGCGATGTTTTCATCTTTCCACATAGGATTTTTTTTTTTTTGGTAATCATTTTGAAATATCGCTGTTATTTTTCTCATTTTACACTGTCAGCTTCTCAGGGTATCTCCTTTCTTTCCAAATGACCTTTGTTATTTCTTCTTTCTGTTGTTCCAAGCAACCTAAGTCTTATTCTTGGCTTTCATCTCTCAGCAAAACCTAACCTAAACAGTTAGCTGAACTGGAGGTCTGAGCTCTTCTCGCCACAAGGATGCCGTGGGAATACAGAAGGGGAAAGTAAATAATTCCCCTGGAGGAAGCGAGGCAAGCAGAACACAAAACCAAAAACCAAACCCTTTGCCATCGAGTCGGTTCTGACTCATAGTGACAGTATAGGATATAGTAGAGCCACTCCATAGAATTTCCAAGGAAGAGATGGTGGGTTCCAACTGCCAAATTTCGGTTAGCAGCCAAGCTCTTAACCACTGTGCAACCAGCCCTCCAGCAGGACATCAGTCATTTTTTATTAGTAGATCTTAAAAAGGAAACACAAAGGAATGGTAATTATTGACCCTACAGCAAGAACCCTGAACAGGAATCTTGAAGACCTTCTATACCAATACCTTGTAACCTAAGGCAGTAAGAAATTAGTCTTCAAAGATACGGATAACCATTAAAGAATTAGAAGCAAAGAGGTGACACATAATCAAGTTTGGACTGTAGAAAGATCATTCTGTCTCTAGTGTTGAGAATGAATTGGGTTTAAGGAGAGCAAGACCAGAGACCAATGCCATCAGGAGACTGTGATAGTAATCCAGGTAAGAATTGACCAGTGAGTGAATTAAGATCCTGAAAGTAGGGATGGGGAGAGAGAGACAGCCTTACAGGGAATATGTTAAAGAGGAAATTTTACAGGTTTGGTGTTTAGTGGATGTCAGGGGGATAAGCAAGGGGGAGGCATCTGGAAGGGCTTGAATTGAGATGAGGATTGATGTAAAGGAGAAGGAAGAGTTTGAGAGAAGAGATTACGAATTTAGTCAAGGACTGTAATTTACGTGATTTTAATCCCTAATTCCTTTCTAAGCCCCTAACTCATATATGTGAAAATTAAATCCACTAGATCTTTGAATTCACTGATTATGTGGAACAGTCTAATTATAATACAGGATCACCCTAAAAACAGAATCTTGCCTTCTACATTTTCAGGCAAAATTATAAGCTGCAGGAATATTATTTCTTTCTAAATAAAAGTAATTCTCTGCAGAATTCAGAAAGCTCTTGTAATTCTATTGACCGGAGATGTTAATATAAAAAGAAAACAACACTTTGCTTTAACCTTGATGTTTTCAAAGAAACTTTCTTCAGAATAAGGATCGAGGCATGATGAAGAACATGGAAGGAGTTAGTCTTGGTTCAACTTAATCTGGACAAAAAAAAAAAGGGAAAGTTCACATATACCTTGTTGTTGTCATTAGGTGCCATCAAGTTGGATCCAAATCACAGTGACCCTATGTACAACAGAACAAAACACTGCCTGGTCCTCTGTCATCCTTACAATCATTGCTATGTTTGAGTCCATTGTTGCAGCCACTGTGTCAGTCCATCTCGTTGAGGGTCTTCCTCTTTTTCTCTGACCCTCTATTTTGGCAAACATGATGTCCTTCCCCAGGGATGGATCCCTTCTGATAACATATCCAAAGTAAGTGAGACGAAGTCTTGCTATCCTCACCTCTAAGGAGGATTCTGGCCATACTTCTTCCAAGACAGATTTGTTTGTTCTTCTGGCAGTCTATGGCATAATCAATATTCTTCACCAACACCATAATTCAAAGGCATCAATTCTTTGGTCATTCTTATTCATTGTCCAGCTTTCAAATGCATATGAGGGCACTGAAAATACCGTGGGTTTGGTCAGGCACACCTTAGTCTTCAAAGTGACATCTTTGCTTTTGAACACTTTAAAGAGGTCTTTTGCAGCAGATTTGCCTGATTCGATACGTCGTGTGATTTCTTGACTGCTGCTTCCATGGGCATTGGTTGTGGATCCAAGTAAAATGAAATCCTTAAAAACTTCAATCTTTTCTCCATTTATCATGATATTGCTTATCAGTCCATTTGTGAGGATTTTTATTTTCTTTATGTTGAAGTGTAATCCATACTGAAGGCTATAACCTTTGATTTTCAGCAGTAAGTGCTTCAAATCCTCTTCACTTGGAGCAAGCAATGTTGTGTCATCTGTATCTCAAAGGTTTTTAATGAGTCTTCCTCCAATCCTGATGCCTTGTTCTTCATATAGTCTAGCTTCTCAGATAATTTGCTTAGCATACAGTTTGAATAAGTATGGTGAAAGTATATAACCCTGATGCAGACCTTTCCTGATTTTAAACCATTCAGTATCCTCTTGTCCTGCTCAAACAGTTGCCTCTTGGTCTATGTATAGGTTACTCATGAGCACAATTAAGTCTTCTGGAATTCCCATTCTTCTCAATGTTATCAATAATTTGTTATGATCCACACAGTTGAATGCCTTTGCATAGTCAATGAAACGTAGGTAAACATCTTTCTGGTATTCTCTACTTTCAGCCAAGATCCATCTGACATCAGCAATGATATCCCTCCTTCCATGTCCTCTTCTGAATCCAGCTTGAATTTCTGGCAGTTCCATCAGTGTACTGATGAAACCGTTTTTGAATTATCTTCAGCAGAATTTTATTTGCATGTAATATTAATGATATTGTTCAATGATTTCTGCATTCTGTTGGATCACTCTTCTTTGTAATGGGCACAAATATGGATCTCTTCCAGTCAATTGGCCAGGTAACTCTTTTCTAATTTTCTTGGCATAGGCTAGTGTGTGCTTCTAGCATTGCATCCACTTCTTGCAACATGTCAATTGGTATTTGGTCAATTCCTGGAGTCTTGTTTTTTTCCTGTGTCTTCAGTATAGCTTGGACTTCTTCCTTCAGCGCCATGGGTTCTTGATCATATGCTACCTCCTGAAATGGTTGAACGTTGACCAGTTCTTTTTGGTGTAGTGACTGTGTGTATTCCTTCCATCTTCTTTTGATGCTTCCTCCATCATTCAATACTTTACCCATAGAATATTTGATATGGCAACTCGAGGCTTGAATTTTTTCTTCAGTTCTTTCAGATTGAGAAATGCCAGTATGTTCTTCCTTTTTGGTTTTCTAACTCTGTTGTTGTCCTTGTTAGGTACCATCGAGTTAGTTCTGACTCATAGTGACCCTGTGCAGAACAGAACAAAGCACTATCCAGTCCTGTGCCATCCTCACAATCATTGTTATGCTTGAGCCCAATGTCATAGGTACTGTGTCAATCCATCTTGTTGAGGGTCTTGCTTTTTCCCCTGGCCCTCTACTTTACCAAGCATGATGTCCTTCTCCAGGGACTGATCCCTCATTATAACATGTCCAAATTACGTGAGACACAGGTATTTTAAAAATTGCCACCAGTTGTCTGTCATTTTGTTCTATTGTGATAGCTTTTCTGTTGCTTTGATGCTGGGAGCTATGCAACTGGTATTTCAAATGCCATCAGGGTCACCCATGGTGGATAGGTTTCAGCAGAGCTTTCAGACTAAGACACACTAGTAAGATCTCTACTGGTGATCTTCTTAAAAAAAAAAAATTGGCCAGTGAAAACCTTATGAATAGTTGTGGAGCATATACCTTAGATCTGAAATTATGAAGTTTATTAGTAGAGTTTGAACCAAAAAGATAAATCTCGTTTTAGGCTTCTTCTTTTTTTTTTTTTTTTTCCACAGTGCTCTGCACATAGTAAAGGGTCAATGTAAGTTTTTTGTTTTATTTTTGTGTTTCATTTGTTTTAGCATGTAGCAAGGCATTTCATTCTCCAGAATTATTCTCAAGCTTAGTGGTCGTGGTTTGTGGATATATTTATTCATTTATTCAACAAATACTTGTTGTCTGGCACTGTTCTAGGTACTGGGAACACAACAGTGAATAAAGTCAAGTTTCTGCCTTTATGAAGTTGACTTTCTTGGGAAGCAGACAATAAATAAACAAGTAAAAATATAATGTGGCAGAGAGTGATCGCTCCAGGAAAAAATAAAGCAAGAGCAGTCAAGGAGGTTGGATAAGGAAAGCTGTGGTTGGGCTGTGGAAGGTTTCATTGTTAGAAGACATTTGAGCCAAGACCTGAAGGAAGTGAAACAGCGAGCCACACAGGTATGGGGGAAGAATCTTCCAGCAAAGGAATAGTGAAAAAGAATCCTTAGTTTGTAAGGGGATATTTATTTAACTTTCGGATGACTTAGCATTTATGCTGGAAGCTGCATGCATCTGGGAATCTGTATTACCTCAAAGAAAATAATAAGCCATGAGACCAGATTGTAAGAAGCTGCTGGGGTCCCCTTATTCTCACTATAATG
This sequence comes from Loxodonta africana, assembly GCF_030014295.1. Classification (NCBI taxonomy): domain Eukaryota; kingdom Metazoa; phylum Chordata; class Mammalia; order Proboscidea; family Elephantidae; genus Loxodonta; species Loxodonta africana. The sequence continues at coordinate 176,772,014 of NC_087342.1, forward strand.
TATTCAGTCTCTTCCTGGGTCCCACATTCTGCTAGCATCTCCTTTCAGGTGGGTATCAGATGGAAATGTTTTTCCCTAAACTCACAGTTTGAATCTCCCTCCACTTCCTGAAAATAGCTCCAATTCTATGGTATTGTCTTAGTTCCCTAGGGTTACTGTAACAAAAAGTCACGTCTAGTGGCTTTAAACAACAGAAATTTGTTGTCTCACAGCTCTAGACAATGGGAGTATGAGATCGGTGTGTTGGCTGCGTTGATTCCTTCCAAGCCTTTGAGGGAGAATTTGTTCCTTGCCTCTCTCCTAGCTTCTGGTAGCTTCAGGCATTCCTTGGCTTGCAGCCCTGTTGTCACATGATATCCTTTCTCTGTCTACCTCTCTGTATATATTATCTGCTCTTTTATAAGGACGTAATCCTATTCGATTGGACCCACCCTATTTCAGTAAAACCTGTGAATTTAGCTGATAATATCTCAAAGATCCTGTTTCCAAACACATCACATTCATAAGCACAGGGGTTAGGACTTCAACATACCTTTTGGGGGGACACAATTCGATTCATAACAGGTAGAAATAGACTTTTTACTAGATTACCATGAGTTGAGGATAAAATGTTCCCTGCCCTGCTGTATCTAAAATGATTTTGCTCCCAGCTTTTATAGGCCACAATTCTCTTTGAAGAATGGGAGCTAATAGAGTTAGTGAAAACATCAGCAGAGAACTAAATTCAAAACAACTTTAAAACTATAAATTCCACAACTGAGATGTAATAGCACAGGATCAACATTAATTGGACAAGAGATCTATTAACATTTTTAAAAAGATACTCTTGACACATTTGTAAAGATTATTTTAAATTAAATTGATTCCTATTACCCTGTCCTGTAGCATTGCTATGAGTCGGAATCTACTTGAAAACAATGGGTATTTTTTTAATATATAAAAATCATAAAACATGTTTGGAAATATAAAATAGATGATTTATACTATGCCCCATTAACTTTATTGACTTTTACTGCAATTTTACTTCTGCTAAGTATTTCTAGGGTCAGACCCTGGAAATTTTTAGTTACTCAGAAGTGCTCCATTTCAGAAATGTTAAGCAACGACAATGAAAAAAGCCAAAAACAAACAAACAAAAAATGGTGGTGAGGGGGACAGCCAGTGGGGGTAGGGCGGACCTGGGCAGCAGTAAGCTCCTGTCTCTGACTAAGGGACTGTGGCCTGTTGGAAAGCAGCAGAGGGCTCCTACAGGGGAGGAGTGTGGGGGCAGGAAAGTGTGTATCCCTGGTTATTAGGTGCTCTATTTCCTGTTGGGAGCCCTGTGAAGTTGCCTTTCTGTACTCCCTGTCTGCATTCCTTCGTGGCTATAGTCCAAGATGGTGATTCTGTGCCACATTACCTGATAGAGGACCTCCACTTCATAGCTCTCTTCATTTTCTATTCTCTGTTGGTTTCTTACTCTATGCAATGCTTGATTGAGTTCTTTATTCCTTTATTTGATGCTTAGGCTTCCAGAATTGATGTTTGTACCTGTTTTACTTAGTTTTTTTGGTCTTTGCTGCAGAGGGATGGCATGGTGCTTCTGTGGGTAGCATCATGTTTGCCAGTTGGACTCACTTTCTGTCTTAAAAACTGGTGAGAAACTACATAAACCTGCAGAATGGTGCTGCTCACCAACATTTTCATTTGTCCAGCTTCAATATTCCCTCTTCTCAATGTCTATTTCAAACCTTCACCATTTTCCACCAGATTGCAAGATCCTTTTAACCTGCCTCCCTGCATATGATTGCCCACTTGACAAACATAATTGGGAAAAACAAGCCCATCAGATGGAATCTTGTTCCATTTCCTGGGTTGTCTAACTAACCTACAAATTTAGTACAGTCCATTGTCATTCTCAATGCAAGAGGTTCCAGTGATTAAAAGTCGTCTACTCTGATAACTGATCATTTATGCCCTATTTTATTGTGTGCATTCAACATTTTACTTTGTTTTTTCCTTCCCAACAATTCATTAAACTTGTTCTAGGCATACTATTTAATTTATAACCTATTATAATGCTTTTGCTGCTTTAGAAAATGACACTTGCATATAAATTTCACATCTCCTTTTAATGTGTACTCCTAAAGGATGTTCAAACCATTTCTACTCATCTTCATACCCTTGTACCCCACAGCACAGTACCATAGCTATTACCTGTGTTTCATACATATTTGCTGAATGATGATATAGTAACTCCCAAAAGCCTCTAGGAGTTAGTAGTTTATTCTCATGGTCAGGCTACTCCTGCCACCTTCCCTGTAATCTATATTTTGCACTATAGCTTACATTTTGAATGATCATATCTGACTTGCTATTGATAATTATTTTTTAGGATTTATCTTCTCTTTTAAAATTTTTTATTGTGCTTTAAGTGAAAGTTTACAAATCAAGTTAGTCTCTCATACAAAAACTTATATACACCTTGTTTTTATATATACTGGAAACCCTGGCGGCATGGTGGTTAAGTGCTATGGCTGCTAACCAAAGCGTCGGCAGTTTGAATCTGCCAGGCACTCCTTGAAAACTCTATGGGGCAGTTCTACTCTGTCCTATAGGGTCGCTATGAGTTGGAATCGACTCTATGGCACTGGGGTGTATACGCATAGTTGCTCTTCCTCTAACCAGACAGCACACTCCTTCTCTCTACCCTGTTTTTCCGTGTCCATTCATTAAGCTTCTGTCCCCCTCTGCGTTCTCATCTCCCCTCCAGACAGGAGTTGCCCACATAGTCTCATGTGTCTGCTTGATCCAAGAAGCTCACTCCTCATCAGTATCATTTTCTATCCCATAGTCCAGTCCAATCCCTGTCTGAAGAGTTGGCTTTGGGAATGGTTCCTGTCTTGGGCTAACAGAGGGTCTGGGGAACATGACCTCTGGGTCCTTCTACTCTCAGTCAGACCATTAAGTCTGGTCTTTTTACAAGAATTTGAGATCTGCATCCCACTGCTCTCCTGCTCCATTAGGGGTTCTCTATTGTATTTCCTGTCATGGCAGTCATCGGTTGTAGCTGGGCACCATCTAATTCTTCTGGTCTCAGGCTGATGTAGTCTCTGGTTTATGTGGCCCTTTCTGTCTCTTGGGCTCATAATTACCTTGTGTCTTTGGTGTTCTTCATTCTTAGGCCAATTGATGCGTCTTAGATGGCCACTTGCTAGCGTTTAATACCCCACACGCTACTCTCCAAAGTGGGATGCAGAATGTTTTCTTAATAGATTTTATTATTCCAATTCACCTAAACGTTCCCTGAGACCATGGTCCCTAAACCCCCACTCCTACTATACTGGCCTTTGAAGCATTCGGTTTATTCTGGAAACTTCTTTGCTTTTGGTTTAGTCCAGTTGTGCTGACCTCACCTGTATTGTGTGTTGTCTTTCCCTTCACCTAAAATCGTTCTTGTCTACTATCTAGTTAGTGAATACCCCTCTCCCTCCCTCCCTCCCCACTCTCAATAACCATCAAAGAATATTTTCTTCTCTGTTTAAACTATTTCTCAAGTTCTTATAATAGTGGTCTTACACAATATTTGTCCTTTTGCCACTGACTAATTTCACTCAGCATAATGCCTTCCAGATTCTTCCATGTTATGAAATGTTTCACGGATCTATCATTATTCTTTATCGATGTGTAGTATTTCATTGTGTGAATATACCAGAATTTATTTATTCATTCATCTGTTTAGATTTTATATTTAAGTCTTTGATCCATTTTGAGTTAGTTTTTGTGCATGGTGTAAGGTATGGGTCTTGTTTCATTTTTTTGCAGATGGATATCCAGTTATACCAGCACCATTTGTTAAAAATACTGTCTTTTCCACATTTAATTGACTTTCGGACTTTGTCAAATATCAACTGCTCATACGTGGATGGGTTTACGTTTGGATTCTCAATTCTGTTTCTTTGGTCTATGTTTCCGTTGTTGCACCAGTACCAGGCTGCTTTGACTACCGTGGTGGTATAATAGGTTCTAAAATTAGGTAGTGTGAGGCCTGCCACTGTGTTCTTTTTTTTCAGAAAAACTTATCCGGGCCCCCTTTCCCTTCCATATGAAGTTAGTGATTTGTTTCTCCATCTCATTAAAAAATGTCATTGGAATTTAGGTAGGAATTGCATTGTATCTATAAATTGCTTTTGGTAGAATAGACATTTTTACAATGTTAAGTCTTCCTATCCACAAACAAGGTATGTTTTTCCACTTATGTAGGTCTCTTTTGGTTTCTTGCAGTAGTGTCTTGTACTTTTCTTTGCATAGGTCTTTGATGTCTCTGGTAAGATTTATTCCTAAGTATTTTATCTTCTTGGGGGCTACTACAAATGATATTGATTTGGTGATTTCCTCTTTGATGTTCTTTTTGTTGGTGTATAGGAATCCAACTGATTTTTCTATGTTTATCTTGTATCTTGATACTCTGCTGAACTCTTCCATTACTTTCAGTAGTTTTCTTGAGGATTCTTTAGGGTTTTCTGTGTATAAGATCATGTCATCTGCAAACAGAGATACTTTTACTTCTTCCTTAACAATGTCGATGTCATTTATTTCTTTATTTAACCTAACTGCTGGGGCTAAGACCTCCAGCACAATGTTGAATAAGAGTTGTGATAAAGGGCATCCTTGTCTGGTTCCTGTTCTCAAAGGGCATGCTTTCAGACTCTCTGCATTTAGGATGATGTTGGCTGTTGGCTTTGTATAAAAGCACTTTATTCTGTTGAAGAATTTTCCTTCTATTCCTAATTTGCTGAGAGTTTTTATCATGAATGGGTGTTGGACTTTGTCAAATGCCTCTTCTGCATCAATCGATAAGATCATGTGGTTCTTGTCTTTTGTTTTATTTATATGATGGATTACATTAATGGTTTTTCTAATGTTGAACCATCCCTGCATACCTGGTATGAATCCCACTTGGTTATGGTGAATTATTTTTTGATATGTTGTTGAATTCTATTGGCTAGAATTTTGTTGAGGACTTTTGCATCTAAGTTCTTGAGGGATATAGGTCTGTAATTTTTCTTTTTTTATGGTGTCTTTTTTTTTTTTTTTTAGCTGTTTTTGGTATCAGGGATATGCTGGTGTCATAGAATGCATTTGGGAGTATTCCGTCCTTTTCTATGCTCTGAAATACCCTTAGTAGTAGTGGTGTTAACTTTTCTCTGGAAGTTTGGTAGAACTCTCCAGTGAAGCCGTCCAGGCCAGGGTTTTTGTTGTTGTTGTTGGGAGTTTTTTAATTACCTTTTTAATCTCTTCTTTAGTTACGGGTTTATTTAGTGGTTCTACTCTGTTTCTGTTAATTAGTTAGGTAGTGTTTCTAGGAATTCATCCATTTCTTCAAGGTTTTCAAATTTGTTAGAGTACAATTTTTGTGGTAATCTGATATGATTCTTTTAATTTCAGTTCGGTCTGCTGTGATATTGCCCATTTCATTTCTTATTCGGGTGATTTGCTTCCTCTCCTGATTTTCTTTTGTCAGTTTGCCTAATGGTTTATCAATTTTGTTAACTTTTTCAGAGAACCAGCTTTTGGTCTTGTTAACTCTTTCAATTTTTTTTCTGTTTTCTATTTCATTTAATTCTGCTCTAATTTTTATTATTTGCTTTCTTCTGGTGCGTGAGGTTTTCTTTTGTTGTTCTCTTTCTATTTGTTCAAGGTGTAGGGATAATTCTTTGATTTTGGCTCTTTCTTCTTTTTGTATGTGTACATTTATTTATATAAATTGATCTCTGAGCACTGCTTTTGCTGTGTCCCAAAGGTTCTGATAGAAGTATTTTCATTCTCATTGGATTCTCTGAATTTCTTCATTCCGTCCTTAGTTTCTTCTATAACCCAGTCTTTTTTGAGCAGGGTATTGTTCAGTTTCCAAGTGTTTGATTTCTCTTCTCTGCTTTTTCTGTTGTTGATTTCTACCTTTACGGCCTTATAGTCTGAGAAGATGCTTTGTAATATTTCAATGTTTTGGATTCTGTTAAGGCTTGCTTTATAACCTAATATGTGGTCTATTCTAGAGAATGTTCCATACTCCCTGGGAAAGAAACTATACGTAGCTGCTGTTGGGTGGCGTGTTCTGTACATGTCTATGAGGTCAAGTTGGTTGATTGTGGCATTTAGGTCTTCTGTGTCTTTATTGAGCTTCTTTCTGGATGTCCTGTCCTTCACCGAAGGTGGTGTGTTGAAGTCTCCTACTATTGTTGTGGAGCTATCTCACTCTTCAATGCTGTTGTATTTGTTTTATGTATCTTGCAACCCTGCAACCCTGTCATTAAGGGCATAAATATTTAGTATAGTTATATTCTCCTGGCATATTTTCCCTTTAATCAATACATAGTATCCTTCCTTATCCTTTGTGGTAGCTTTAACTTTAAAGTCTATTTTGTCAGAAATTAATATTGCCACTCCTGCTTTTTTTTGATTGCTTGATATATTTTTTTCCCATCCTTTGAGTTTTAGTTTGTTTGTGTCTCTAAGTCTGAGGTGTGGTATCTTGTAGGCAGCATATAGACAGATTGTGGGTTTTTTTACTCCATTGTGCCACTCTTTGTCTATTTATTGGTGCATTTACTCCATTTACATTCAGCGTAATTATGGAAAGGTACGAGTTTAGTGTAGTCATTTTGATGTGTTTTGTTGACAGTTTCATTTTCCCACTTAATTTTATGTGCTGAGTAGGTTATGTGTTGTCTTTTCCTCTTATTTGTTGTTGTTTATTTTTTGCTGTGTCTTTACGCTTTTCTACTCTGTCCTGTAGGTCGCTATGAGTTGGAATAGACTCGACAGCAACAGGCCTTTCACGCTTTTCTTGTTTTTCATTTTGGTGAGTAGGATTGTTAGTCTCCTTTGTGATTACCTTAATATTTAACCCTGTATTTCTGAGTTTAAACCTAAATTTTTTTTCTTTATATCTCCTTGACTTCCTGTACATATGAAAGATCTATGACTGTCTTTCTTAGTCCCTCTTTATTATTTTAATGTTCCCTTCTTGTACATAATAATACCACTGTTTCCCTATTTTGAGTAATTTTTTTATCTTGATTCATTTTTGTGATGTCCCTATCTGGGTTGACATCTGGATGCTCAGTCCTGAGTTCTAGTCTTGGGTTGATATCTGATATTATTGATTTTCTAACCAAAGAATTCCCTTTAGTAGTTCTTGTAGTTTTGGTTTAGTTTTTACAAATTCCCTAAACTTCTGTTTATCTGGAAATGTCCCAATTTTGCCTTAATATTTGAGAGACAGTTTTGCTGAATATATGATTCTTGGGCAGCCATTTTTTTTTTCTTCAATGCTTTATATAAGTCATTCCATTGTCTTCTTGCCTGCATGGTGTCTGCTGAGTAGTCTAAGCTTATTCTTATTGACTCTCCTTTGTAGGTGACTTTTCATTTATCCCTAGGAGCCCTTAAAATTCTCTCTTTATCTTTGGTTTTGATAAGTTTGATTATAATATGTCTTGGTGATTTTCTTTTGGGATTTACCTTGTATGGGGTTCTATGAACATCTTGGAAAGATATCCTCTCATCTCTCATGATCGCAGGGAAGCTTTCTGCAAAGACATCTTCAACAATTCTCTCTATTTTATGTTATCCCTCCCTGTTCTGGTACTTCAATCACTCATAGGTTATTTCTCTCAATATAGTCCCACATGATTCTTATGATTTATTCATTTTTTTTAATTCTTTTATCTGATTTTTCTTCAAATATATTGGTGCCAAGTGTTTTATCTTCAATCTCACTAAATCTGCCTTCCACTTCCTCAGTTCTGCTCCTCTGACTTTCTATTGAGCTAATTCTGTAATTTTATTGTTAATCTTCTGAATTTCTGATTGCTCTGAGTTCCTGCAGCTTATTAAAATTTTCATTATGTCCTTGAAGAGCCTTTTTAATTTATTCAACTGCTTTGTCTGTGTGTTCCTTGGCTTGTTCTGCGCATTACCTGATCTCGTTCTTGACGTCTGGAAGAGTTCTGTGTATTAATCTTTTGTATTCTGCATCTGGTAATTCCAGGAAGGCCCCTTCATCCAGAAGATCCCTTGATTCTTTGTTCTGAGAGCTTATTGAAATGATCATGATCTGATTCTTCATGTGGTTCGATATTGACTGTTTTCTCTGAACCATCTATAAATTATTGCATTAGTTTATTTTATGTTTGCTTACTGTATCCTAGCTTCTTGCTTTATTTTGTTTTGATATGCCCAAACAGGCTGCTTGAGGGAGCTAGCTTGATTATTTTTGCCTTTGAAGCTCTAATGTCCTGTCACCAGATGGCTAGAGCTGTTATCAGATATATGAGCCTAGGAGTCCATTCACTTTTCTTGTATGGATTCAACTCAGGTATCCAGGTAGTTGGCCATCAAGTGTGTTGTACAGACTCTGTCCTACAGTTTGGGAGGGGAAGGGGTGATTGGTGTAGGTACAGGTATCTTGTTGCAGCAGGGGTCACACTCTGAAGAAGGCAGGGGGCTGACAACCATCCCCCAAATGCCTGTGAGGAATGAACGTCCCTGTTCCCTAGAGTGCAGAGGTGGGTGGGTTCTGCAGGTGGACCATGGACACTGAATGCTTTTGGTTGTAAGGACTGGTAGGTACCAGTTATCCCTGGACCCCTGTCTTGTGTGGCTGGGTGATATGGGTAGAACCCCCAGTCCTTAGGCCCCTGATGTGTGTAGGTGAGGACCCTGTTTAATAGGCAAAGCGGTGTCAAACATCAAATACCCACCTCTACCAACACACCTGAAACAGCTGCAGTCTGCCAACAAGGGCCTATTCTCCTGAAATAGGCCCATATAGTTCCATGCAGTGGGGAAAGGTATTCAAAATCCATGGACCATTTGTGCCTGGACAGGAGCTGCTTCTTTCCTGAGCTGCCCAGCTTAGTGGAGCTGGGAGATTATATTTTCCCCCAGTTGCGAATTTATTCCATCTCCAATGCCAGGAGAATGGCTCAGAGTGCATACCAGGACCTTTCTCAGGCCTAGGGAAATCAATAGCCACTGAAGTTGGCTTGGGGGCTTGGAGTGCAGTAGAATAAATGCAATACTTAGCTTTTGCTGAGAGCCCTGTTCTTCTCTGGTTTTGGAGGTATGAGTAGGCTGTGTGGCTAGCTGTTTCTCCCTGAGGAAACCACATCCAGGACACTACCACCAGCCCCGCTGTGGTCACTCCAGGGAATGGTGCCTGAGTGTTCCGGGCAGTTCAGATCCAGAACTGTCTCTCCCTCCCCCTGCTGCTCAGTCTGTTTTCTAACTTTGCCTTTGATGTTCAGTGCTCCTAGCTGGTCACATATATAATTGTTTCACTTGTGTTTTCAAGTCTTTTTTGTAAGAGGGTTCACCAGAAGCATCTGACTAGTCCACCATCTTGGCCCCAACTCCTGATAAAATATTTAATACTAATATAGGAGTTACTATGTGACAGACCCTATCCTAAATGTTTTACAAATTAATTTAATCTGTTTAACAATTCTTTGTAATAGGTGTTATTATTAGTCTTAGCTTACACCTGAGGAAATGTAGACACAGAAGGGTTATTAATATATAGGTACTGAATCATTTTCCATCTGAATATGGAGAGAAATAAAAATATAGAGAGAGAGATCGATAGAGCCGTAGATATAATTTGGTAGCTAGCCAAAGATTAAGCCTTAGGGTTCTTCCTCTAGGTTTTTTGGTTTTTCTTATAGTAATTAATGAGGTCCAAAAATAGGTAGCCTGAAGGAGTCAGAATGTTAGCAGGAATCTTTACTTAGCCGGTATGTGCATCAGAATATAAATGAAGTGCCCTACCCCCTCCACTCTTGTCAGTTCCTGATGAAGCTTAAGGATTTAACTTTCACATTGATTTACTCATTCTGCTGTTACCACAGCAACTAGAGAATGCCATTCCCATGCTCTTGCAGGTACTTTAAAAATACACCCTGTCCTCACTTATTGACATGGTTAGGTTCCAAAGATCAGGTCGTTATGTGAAAATTGGCATGTTGAGAAAATGGAGGAGGACCATATTAGATCACAAAATGGAGGATGACTACGTAATAACGTAACTGCCAAATTACATCAGTACATAGCTGCCAAACCACTGAGAACCAAGGCCCAGCCAAGCTGACATGTAACCTTAACCAGCACAGCCAGCGTTACTCTTACCTTGCACTCTGCTCAGTGTTATTTACTGCCAGACGTACATTGTTAATGCTCAAAATATTCAGATAGTAGATTTTTTACTACTGTTGTAAATGTGAAATATCAGATAATGAGATAGCCAATAAGTGAGGAGAGGGTGTACAGTTTTTTTTAAATATTTAATAAACCATATATATACACACACACACATATATATTTTAAATAAGGTTGTCAATGTAGAGAGCTATCATTTATGAATAGATACCAATTTTTTCCTAGCAAGACTCTGATTATTTCAACACAAAGCATGTTCTATATATTATCGGAAGCTGATAATCAGGTTTTTATAAACCTGGAACTCACAACATTGTGAGTGTGATTAATGCCACTGAATTCTACAATTGAAAATGGTTAAAATGGCAAACTTTATGTTATGTATAAAGCAAAATGTATATTTTATCATAATTTAAAAAAAAACCAAAATTAAAAAAAAAAAACAACATAAAGGTCAGATGCCCACTCAAAGAACAACCAATATTGACCAGGAGGGTCGGGTAAAAACTTACTTGATTTATCAGCAGCAGAGTTGACCATTTCTTTCTTTTTGAAACTTCTTTCATTTGGCTTCTTGGACATCATTCTTTCTTAGCGCATCCTATATTTTTCTGGCTACTTCTGCTCAATTTCTCCATTCAGTACTTGTTTGTCCAGTTCTCTCTATCTCTCTGACTTCCTAACACTAGAGTTCCCCAGAGTTCAGTGCTCTTCTCTTCTCCGTCTACACTCTTCGATGGTGGTCACATCCAGGATCCTGCTTTAAATATCATTTATATGCCTATTTTCTAGATTTTTTGAAATCTTGATCCCAGACCTCTTCATTTCCTATACCTCTCCGAATCTTATGTCGTCAGTTGGATATCTAATAAATATCTTTAACTCAACACACCTAAAACTGAATTCTTCAATCATCTTTTCCATCCTTCCCTCCTCACCTCTTAAACTTCTCGCTCTTCCCATGGTTTTTCCATCTTAGCGGAGATAAGGCCATTTTATCATTCCAGGTCTCCAGGCCAAAAATCCTGGAATCATTCTTAGTTTTCCTTTTTCTCTCACACATATCATCTAATTTATTAAAAAAAAAAAAAAAATCCTGTGCCTAAATCTTTAAAATATCGTAATCTTCCTACTTCTTATCATATCCACTGATACCACTCTAATGCAAGAAGAGTCTGGCATTTCTCATCAAGACAATCACAATAGTATCTTATATGGTATCCCTGCTTTAGTCCTTACTCTCCTACAGTTTAATCTTAACAGAAACAGTCTGGATGGTATCTTTAAAATCGAAATCTGATCTTATCTTTTCTCCTCTGCACAAATCTCTCCAATGAGCTTCCCATCTCAGAGTAAAAACTCAAATCTTTGTAATGACCCATGAAGTGCTGTATTATCTAGGACCTGGCCACCTCTCTGTTTCCTCCTCCTGCAACACTCCTCCCTCTCCATTTTTGCTCCAGTCACAATGATCTCCTCCCAAGGATGCTTCCACTTCAGGATCTTGACCTTTGCTTTTCTCTCTGCTATTCTCTGAGATGGCCTTATGGCTTGTCCCTGCCAGTCCCTTTCTCCCTTTATTCTTCATGTTGTTATTAGCTGCTGACGAGTTGGCCCCAACTCATGGAGACCCCATGCACAAAGGAACAAAATGTTGCCTGGTCCTGTACTATCCCTATGATCAGTTGTAGATTGGATCATTGTGATCTATACGGTTTTCATTGACAGATTTTTGGAAGTAGATCACTGGATATTTCTTCCTAGTCCATTTTAATATGGGAGCTCTGCTGAAACCCGTTCAGCATCATAGCAACACACAAGCCATCAATGTAGGGCAAGTGGTGTCTTTGCATAAGGTTTATTGGCAGGGAATTGAACCTGTGTCTCCTGGATGGAAAATAAGAATTCTACCACTGAACTACTTCTGCTCCTGTGATTTAGCTATATAATCTTCTCTGGGGTTTTGTGATACTACTGATTGTCTCTGATATATTACACATTTACATATTAGCCTGTTTGTCTCTTTCACTAGAATGTAAGTTTCATGAATGTGGGGATTTGTTTGCTTATTACTGAATTCTCAACATCTAAATCAATGCTAGTAAACATTCAATAAATATTTGTTGAATGATAAAATTAACTTGGAAGCTCCCCAACCCCCATAGGAGCACTTTGATGGAAGGGAAAAGCAGGGTTTCCAGAAGATAAGGATAGAGCTACCAAAAAAAGGAGCTGAGCAGACAAATCTATGGCAGCTGACTTCCAGTGTAAATAGCAGACTAGGTTACTAGAACTCCGTTAAAATTATAGTACAGGCAGATAAAATAATCAATACACCATAAGAGAGAGAGAAAAAAAGGGTATCAAAAAAAAATTTTAACAAATTTCTGAAGAAGAAAGCCAGTGGAAAAAAGTTAACTGATGCATTGAAGGAAGCTGAAACCTTGATTGTGCATAGAGGGAGAAAAAAAAATCAAAACCATTGCTGTCGACTTGATGTTGACTCATAGTGACCCTCTAGGACAGAGTAGAATTGGCCTACGGATTTCTAAGCAGCTGCTGGTGGATTCAAACTGCAGACTTTTTGGCTAGTAGCCAAACTCTTAATCACTGTGCCACCAGGTCACTGCATAGGGGGAGAGGGAGCCCAGAATTATATAAGAGAGTTATAGTGAGAAATTGGTCTGAAAGCAGGGAGATGAATTAAAGTTCTGGGTAGAGAAGAGTCATAAGCACAAATCTTTCTTCCCCACTTCCTCAGAAAGAATTGCCTGTAGCCATTGCATTTTTTCTAGGCAAAAATCAAACAAGATAAGTTATAGCTAGCTTGGGCATGCCTGCAGATTAAAGTCCTCTTCATTCTGGCCCTGGTGGCATAGTGGTTAAGTGCTATGGCTGCTATCCAAATGGTCCGCAGTTCGAATCTTCCAGGCGCTCCTTGGAAACTGTATTGGGCAGTTCTACTCTGTCCTATAGGGTCCCTATGAGTCGGAATTGACTTGATGGCACTGGCTTTGTTTTTTTTTCGTTCATTCTGGCAGTTAAGATCCTCCCAGTGTTGAAACTAGCCTCTCATCAGCTCACCTTATAGTGAAACCTACTCCATCAACAAAATCTTCCAGTACACCAAGAGCTCCTAGTCATTTTCCACGTTTTTTCTTTTTAAATATATGTAGGCAACTAAAGCTCATCTGACCCTCAAGGAAATTGTACAGTTTAAAGAGAAAGATGAACCTAAACAATCTATTACAAGAAAAAATTCCAAAAGAAACAGAAAATTGAAGCAATGAAAAAGAACTTAAAAACAAACACCCTGATTAGTAGATTCAGAGAGATTTGAGGATATTTCATATGTATGAAAAGAATATTTAGACAGCAAGATGAACTATCATTAATTAAGAAATATTTGACTGTCAAAATTAAAAAAGGCAGAATTGGAAGATAACATCTGGGAAATGAACCAGAATGTAGAACAAAGATAAAAGAAAGTATAAAAGGCATAACCCAACATCTGAATAGCAGAAATAAAAGGAGAATGAAGACTATCGAAGAAATAACGCAAAGACATTTCTCAGCATGAAAGGGATATAATAACTAAAAGGGCCAAACATGATGAACAAAAAAAGATGCATACACAAACATACCATTGTAAAATTTCAGAACACCCAAGGATAAAGATATTAAAACTTTTAAGATAGAAAAAGCAGTTAAACTGCATAGGAATGGTTAGATGGCCTAAAACTTTTCACTTCTACCACAGGGTAGTAGAATCCAGAATACCATTTAGGTATGGTGATAAAGTATAGCCGTTATCAAATTAAGAAAATTAATCTGCCAAATACCCTTTCTTAGGAAATTTCTTGAGAATGTACTCTAAAAAAATAATGGGTTCAACTAAGAAAAGTAACAATTCAGGACAACTTCTACACCAAACAGCAGTCTAGGGCAAGAAATACCAGCATGACAAATGTGTGGCAGCCTACAGAGCTAGCAGTCAAGAATGGAGGAGAAGGATGAAGACCATGGGAGGGAGGCCTCTAAGGAAGAAAATTGGGGCTTAATAGAATAAGCCCAACCCCTGGCTGTCAGTTTGTCATACTGTGGTTCTTGCATGTTGCTGAGGTGCTAGAAGCTATACCACCGATATTTCAAATACCAGCAAGATTACCCATCATGGACAGATTTCAGCAGTTCTTCCAAACTAAAATAGACAAGAAAGAAAGCCTAGTGATCTATTTTAAAATATCAACCAATGAAAACTTTATGGATCACAACAGAATATTGTCCAATATTGTGCTGAAAAATGAGCCCCCTAGGTTGGAAAACACTATATAGTAGCTGCAATAATGGACTCAAACATATCAACAATCATGAAGATGATGCAGGAGCCGACTGGATGGCAACTAACAACAACAATAGAATAAACAGTCAGATGGAGAGCTTGGGAAAAATTAAGAACACGATACAGGTAGAAAATTTTAGGAACTCCTCCTTTCAAATTGGGGTATGGAATAATTAGGGAGAGACTAAGAAACGAGGAAAAAGTTCTTGAGGGCCGAAATCTAGAACTTGAGTGCTAAACTTACATGGTCAAATAAGACCAGTAACAAAACTGGCATAATGTTGATACAATCAATTTCTGAGACACTGATGTTAGTTTTACAACAAGATTGATTCTAAAAGCACACTGACTACCCCTTCCCCTGAGGAAATTGCATTCTGGTAGGAATCAAGACACAAACGAGGTAATATTTTGCCACAAGAATTTAGAGAAGGAAAGCTCTGTGTGAAACAGAGCTATGGACCACATGAACAGAGTTATCCTTTTAGAGCTTGGTGGACTTCCCTGTACAGGCCAGCATATTTGAAATAAGCAAATTTCTTATTGACTACTCCATCCCTAATTTAACACAGTGTAGATTTTAAATAAAGATTTGATGCACATCTAATCCTATCCTTGGAAGTAGCTTCTTTCTTATTACAGCTCTCCTTTTCCTTTATTTGTCAGGTTTAACTACTCTAACTGTAACAACTGCATTTCATCTACCATGGCCTTCATCAGTCTAGCCTTTGGAGAAAAATAATATTTTAGAATCCGAGCCCACAACTCTGCCTTGTGGGCCATAGTTTGACCCTCTAAGAAGCCAAGGTCTTCTGACATTTAAGACTCTGTCGAACCCTAACCCAGCACCCCTCTAATTCTATATTTTCAGGAAACTTAGTTGCCCCTATTTCCCTGTTCTTTTTGTTTAAAACATAGACTGATCATCCTTTAACATACATTTCACACTACTTGTTCTCTTTTCTGTCTTGTCGTGCTCTAGTTCACTTTTTCAGATGGAACATATTTCAGTGTGTGCTATCACTTAAAGTCTCTTCTATTTGTCCCTCCATCCTCTTTTTACCAAACTATTCAGCTTTAGTTGCCTTGTTCTTTCTCTATTCTGCCTTGTTTTTAATTCACTAATTCATTCATCCATCCACTCATTATCTCATTCAGCAATTACTGAACATCTGTAATATATTAGATACCTTACCAGAGCTGGGGATAAATGGTGAGTAAGAAACAGCCTTTGTTCTAAAGTTTATCACAATCTGACAAGGGGATAAATCTTTAAGCAGATGTTATAGTAGGGCTGTAACTGAAGTGTGATAAAAATATTCTGGGGGAGAGGTGGAGCCAAGATGGCAGAGTAGTCAGATGCTTCCAGTAATCCCTCTTAGAACAAAGACCTGAAAAAACAAGTGAAACGATTGTATTTGTGACAAGCTAGGAGTCCTAAACATCAAAGGCAAAGTTAGAAAATGGACTGAGCAACAAGGGAAGGGAGGGATGGTTCAGAAACAGAGAGGAATTGTCAGATCTGAATCGCCAGGAAACCTCAGGCATCATTCCCTGAAGTGACCACATCAGGGCTGGCAGGAGCATTTTCCCGATGCAGTTTCCTCAGGGAAAGACAGTGAGACACACAGCCTACTCAAACCTCCAGAACCAGAGAAGAATGGCACTCTCAGAAAAAGCTAAGTACTTGCATATATTTTACTGTGCCACCAGCAACCAAGCTGGCTTCAGTGGCTGTCAATTTCCCTAGGCCTGAGATAGGCCCTGCTGTGCGTTCTGAGCGTTCTCCTGGCATTGGAGATGGAATAAATTCACAATTGGGGGAAAATACAATCTGCCAGCTTTACTAAGCTGGGCAGCTCAGGAAAGAAGCAGCTCCTGTCCAGGCACAAATGGTCCATGGATTTTGAATACATTTCCCCACTGCATGGAACTGTATGGGCCTATTTCAGGAGAATAGGCCCTTGTTGGCAGACTGCAACTGTTTTAGCTGTGTTGGTAGAGAGGTGGGTGTTTGATGTTTGACACCGCTTTGCCTGTTAAACAGGGACCTCACCTACACACATCAGGAGCCTAAGAACTGGTGGCTCTACCCACGTCACCCAGCCACTCACGACAGGGGTCTAGGGATAACTGGTACCTACCAGTCCTTACAACCAAAAACATCCAGTGTCCATGGTCCACCTGCAGAACCCACCCACCTCTGCACTCTAGGGAACAGGGACGTTCATTCCTCACAGGCATTTGGGGGATGGTTGTCAGCCCCCTGCCTTCTTCAGAGTGTGACCCCTGCTGCAACAAGATACCTGTACCTACACCAATCACCCCTTCCCCTCCCAGATTGTAGGACAGAGTCTGTACAACACACTTGATGGCCAACTACCTGGATACCTGAGTTGAATCCATACAAGAAAAGTGAATGGACTCCTAGGCATGACATATATCTGATAACAGCTCTAGCCATCTGGTGACAGGACATTAGAGCTTCAAAGGCAAAAATAACCAAGCTAGCTCCCTCAAGCAGCCTGTTTGGGCATATCAAAACAAAATAAAGCAAGAAGCTAGGATACAGTAAGCAAACATAAAATAAACTAATGCAATAATTTATAGATGGTTCAGAGAAAACAGTCAATATCGAACCACATAAAGAATCAGACCATGATCATTTCAACAAGCTCTCAGAACAAAGAATCAAGGGATCTTGTGGATGAAGGGGCCTTCCCAGATTACCAGATGCAGAATACAAAATATTAATTTACAGAACTCTTCAAGACATCAGGAATGAGGTCAGGAAGATAAGACAAAATGCAGAACAAGCCAAGGAACACACGGATAAAGCATTTGAAGAAATTAAAGAGGTTTTTCAGGAACATAATGAAAAAGTTAATAAGCTGCAAGAAATTCATAAAGAGACAGAAATCAGAAATTCAAGAAGATTAACAATAAAATTACAGAATTAGACAACTTAATAGAAAGTCAAAGGAGTAGAATTGAGGAAGTGGAAGACAGATTTAGTGAGACTGAAGATAAAATACTTGGCACCAATATATTTGAAGAAAAATCAGATAAAAGAATTTAAAAAAATGAATAAATAATAAGAATCATGCGGGACTCTATTGAGAGAAATAACCTATGAGTGATTGGAGTACCAGAACAGGGAGGGATAACAGAAAATACAGAGAGAATTGTTGAAGATGTCTTGGCAGAAAATGTCCCTGTGATCATGAGAGATGAGAGGATATCTATCCAAGATGTTCATAGAACCTCATGCAAGGTAGATCCCAAAAGAAAGTCACCAAGACATATTATCATCAAACTTGCCAAAACCAAAGATAAAGAGAGACTTTAAGGGCTGCTAGGGATAAAAGAAAAGTCAATTATGAAGGGAAGCCAATAAGAATAAGCTCAGGCTACTCAGCAGACACCATGCAGGCAAGAAGGCAATGGGATGACTTATATAAAGCACTGAAGGAAAAAAAAAAAAAAAATGCCAGCTAAGAATCATATATGCAGCAAAACTGTCTCTCAAGTATGAAGGTGAAATTAGGATATTTCCAATAAACAGAAGTTTAGGGAATTTGTAAGAACCAAAACAAAACTACAAGAACTGTTAAAGAGAGTTCTCTGGTCAGAAAATCAATAATATCAGATATCAACCCAAGACTAGAATACAGGACAGAGCATCCAGATGTCAGCTCAGATAGGTAAATCACAAAAATAAATCAAGATAAAAAAACTCTGAAAACAGGGAAACAGTGATGTCATTATATAAAAGAGGACAACATTAACACAATAAAGAGGGTCTAAGAAATGTAGTCACAGATCTTCCGCATAGAGAGGAAGTCAAGGTGATATAAAGAAATAAAAGTTAGATTTAAACTTGGAAATTTAGGGTAAATATTAAGGTAACCACAAAGGAGACTCACAATCTTACTCATCAAAATAAAATATATATAAAAAAAAAAAGAGTCAGTAGAAACAAAATCAACAACAATGAATAAGAGGAAAAGACAGTATATAAAGATAAATTACTCAGCACATAAAATCAAGTGGGAAAAAGAAACTGTCAACACACAAAAAAAGACATCAAAATGATAGCACTAAATTCATACCTATCCATAATTACCCTGAATGTAAATGGACTAAATGCACGAATAAAGAGACAGAGAGTGGCAGAATAGATTAAAAAACAAGATCCGTCTATATGCTGCCTACAAGAGACACACCTTAGACTTAGAGACACAAACAAACTAAAACTCAAAGGATGGAAAAAATATATCAAGCAAACAACAAGCAAAAAAGAACAGGAGTGGCAATATTAATTTCTGACAAAACAGACTTTAAAGTTAAACCACCACAAAGGATAAGGAAGGATACTATAGAATCATTAAAGGGACAATATACCAGGAGGATATAACCATCTTAAATATTTACGTACCCAATGACAGGGCTGCAAGATACATAAACCAAATCTAACAGCGTTGAAAATGACATAGACAGCTCCACGATTATAGTAGAAGACTTCAACACATCACTTTTGGTGAACGACAAAACATCCAGAAAGAAGTTCTATAAAGACATGGAAGATCTAAATGGCACTATCAACCAACTTGACCTCATAGACATATACAGAATACTCCACCCAACAGTAGCCAAGTATACTTTCTTTTCAAGCACACATGGAACATTCTCTAGAATAGACCACATATAAGGTCATAAAGCAAGCCTTAACACACTCCAAATCATTAATATATTACAAAACATCTTCTCTGACAATAAGGCCATAAAAATAGAAATCAATAGCAGAAAAAGCAGGGAAAAAAAAATGAAACACTCGGAAACTGAAAAATACCCTGCTAAAAAATGACTGGGTTATATAAAAATTAAGGATGGAGTAAAGAAATTCATAGAATCCAATGAGAATTAAAATACTTCCTATCAGAATCTTTTGAGACACAGCTAAACCAGTGCTCAGAGGTCTGTTTGTATCAATAAATGCACCCATACAAAGAGAAGAAAGGGCCAAATTCAAAGAATTATCCCTACAACTTGAACAAATAGAAAGAGAACAACAAAAGAAACTCTCAGGCACCAGAAGAAAGCAAATAATGAAAATTAGAGCAGAATTAAATGAAACAGAGAACAGAAAAACAATTAAGAGTTAACAGGATGAAAAGCTGGTTCTTTGAAAAAATTAACCAAATTGATCCGGAGAGGAAGCAAATAACCTGAAAAAAAAATGAGGTGGGCAATATTACAACAGACCCAACTGAAATTAAAGAATCATATCAGATTACTGTGAAAAATTGTACTCTAACAAATTTGAAAACCTAGAAGAAATGGATGAATTCCTAGAAACACACTACCTGCCTAAACTAACACAAACAGGGTAGAACCACTAAATAAACCCGTAACAAAAGAAGAGATTGAAAAGGTAATTCAAAAACCTCCGACAATAACAACAAAAAAAGTCCTGGCCTGGATGGCTTCGTTGGAGAATTCTACCAAACTTTCAGAGAAGAGTTAACACCACTACTACTAAAGGTATTTCAGAGCATAGAAAAGGACGGAATACTCCCAAACTCATTCTATGAAGCCACCATATCCGTGATACCAAAACCAGGTAAAGACACCATAAAAAACAAAAATTACAGACCTATATCCTTCATGAACTTAGATGCAAAAATCCTCAACAAAATTCTATCCAATAGAATTCAATAACATATCAAAAAAATAATCCACCACGACCACGTGGGATTCATACCAGCTGTGCAGGGATGGTTCAACATTAGAAAAACAACTAATGTAATCCATCATATAAATAAAACAAAAGACAAGAACCACATGATCTTAACAATACATGCAGAAAAGGCATTTGACAAAGTTCGGCCCCCATTCATGATAAAAACTCTCAGCAAAATAGGAATAGGAAAATTCTTTAACAGAATAAAGTGCATTTATACAAAGCCAACAGCCAGCATCATCCTAAATGGAGAGCATCTGAAAGCATTCCCCTTGTGAACTGGAACCAGACAAGGACACCTTTTATCACCTTTCTTATTCAACATTGTGCTGGAGGGCCTCGCCAGAGCAATTAGGCTAGATAAAAATAGGAAGAGCATCCAGATTGTTAAGGAAGAAGTAAAAGTATCTCTGTTTTCAGATGACATGATCTTATACACGGAAAACCCTAAAGAATCCTCAAGAAAACTACTGAAACTAAAAGAAGAGTTCAGCAGAGTATCAGGATACAAGATAAACATAGAAAAATCAGTTGGATTCCTATACAGCAACAAAAAGAACATCAAAGAAGAAATCACCAAATCAATGCCATTTATAGTAGCCCCCAGAAGATAAAATACTTAGGAATAAATCTTACCAGAGACATCAAAGACCTATGCAAAGAAAAGTACAAGACACTACTGCAAGAAACCAAAAGAGACCTACATAAGTGGAAAAACATACCTTGTTTGTGGATAGGAAGACTTAACATTGTAAAAATGTCCGTTCTACCAAAAGCATTGTATAGATACAATGCAATTCCGATTTAAATTCCAATGACATCTTTTTGATGAGATGGAGAAACAAATCACCAACTTCATATTGAAGGTAAAGAGGCCCAGATAAGTAAAGCATTACTGCAAAGAAGAACAAAGTGGGAGGCCTCACACTACCTGGTTTTAGAATCTATTATACCACCACAGTAATCAAAACAGCCTGGTAGTGGTACAATAACAGATACATAGACCAATGGAACAGAATTGAGAATCCAGACATAAATCCATCCACATACAAGCAGCTGATATTTGACAAAATCCCAAAGTCTGTTAAAGGGGGAAAGACAGTCTCTTTAACAAATGGTGCTAGCATAACTGGATATCCATCTGCAAAAAAATGAAACAAGACATATACATCACACCATGCACAAAAATGAGCTCAAAATGGATCAAAGACCTAAATATAAAATCTAAAATGATAAAGATCATGGAAGAAAAAGTAGGATCAACACTAGGATCTGTAATACATGGCATAAACAGTGTACAAAACATTACTTACA
The DNA here is from genome assembly GCF_030014295.1 of Loxodonta africana. NCBI lineage: Eukaryota > Metazoa > Chordata > Mammalia > Proboscidea > Elephantidae > Loxodonta > Loxodonta africana. The sequence goes on from NC_087342.1 coordinate 176,793,610, forward strand.
ATGCACAAACACCAGAAGATAAACTAGATACTAAAAGAGTGAAAAGATTACCTACAGACTTGGAAAAAATTTTCAGGTATGACTTTTGAGCAGTCACTTCACTAAAGAAGACATTTAGGTAGCTGACAGATACATGGCTAATGAGCTCTTGATCATTAGCCATTAGAGAAATGCAAATCAAAACCACAAAGAGATTCCATCTCACACCAATAAGCCTGGCATTAATCCAAAAAACACAAAATAATAAATGTTGGAGAGGTTGTGGAGAGACTGGAACACTTATACACTGCTAGTGGGAATGTAAAATGGTACAACCACTTTGGAAATTGATTTGGCGCTTCCTTTAAAAGCTAGAAATAGAACTACCATATGATCTGCAATCCCACTCCTTAGAATATATCCTAGAGAAATCAGAGCCTTTACACAAACAGGTAAATGCACACCCATGTTCATTGAAGCACTGTTTACAATAGCAAAAAGATGGAAGCAACCAAGGTGCCCATCGACGGATGAATGGATGAATAAATTATGGTATATACACACAATGGAATACTACACATTGATAAAGAACAGTGATGAATCCGTGAAACATTTCATAACATGGAGGAATCTGGAAGGCATTATGCTGAGTGAAATTAGTCAGTCGCAAAAAAGACTAATATTGTATGAGACCACTATTATAATTACTGGAGAAACAGTTCAAACAGAGAAGAAAATATTCTTTGATGCTTACGAGAATGGGGAGGGAGAGACAGAGAGGGGTATTCAGTAATTAGATAGTACACAAGAATGATTTTAGGTGAGGGGAAAGGCAACACACAATACAGGGGAGGTCAGCACAACTGGACTAAACCAAAAGCAAAGAAGTTTCCTGAATGAACTGAACGCTTCGAAGACCAGCATAGTAGGGGCAGGGGTTTGGGGACCATAGTTTCAGGGTACATCTAAGTCAATTGGCATAATAAAATTTATTAAGAAAACATTCTGCATGCCACTTTGGGGAGTGTCTTCTGGGGTCTTAAACGCTAGCAAGCGGCCATCTGATGCATCAATTGGTCTCAGCCCACCTGAAGCAAAAAAGAATAAAGAACACCAAAGACACAAGGTAGTTATGAGCCCAAGAGATAGAAAGGGCCATATAAACCAGAGAGTACATCAGCCTGAGACCAGAAGAACTATATGGTACCCAGCTACAACCAATGACTGCCCTGACAGGGAACATAACTGAGAATCTCTGATGGAGCAGGAGAGAAGTAGGGTGCAGACCTCAAATTCTCATAAAAAGATCGGACTTAATGGTCTGACTGAGACTCGAAGGACCCCAGTGGTCATGTTCCCCAGACCTTCTGTTAGCCCAAGACAGGAACCATTTCCAAAGCCAACTCTTCAGATAGGGATTGGACTGGACTATAGGATAGAAAATGATACTGGTGAGGAGTGAGCTTCTTGGATCAAGTAAACACATGAGACTATGTGGGCAGCTCCTGTCCGGATGGGAGATGAGAAGGCAGAGCGTGTCAGAAGCTGCTGAATGGACATGAAAATAGAGATGGACATGAAAATAGAGGGTAGAAGAGAGAAGTGTGCTGTCTCATTAGGGAGAGAGCAACTAGGAGTATATAAATTTTTGTATGAGAGACTGACTTGATTTGTAAAGCATAGTGAAAATTAAAAAAAAAAAAAATTGGGGGAAAGCAGATGACTTAGTATAAAGAGGGAAGCCTAAGATAGCTGGAAAAAAGTTTATATACAAGATATTGAGTACAATGATCTAGATTTTGAGGAATAAATAAAAGTTTTTGAAAAAATTAACGATTAAGGGAAGAAGGCAAAGGTATTCTAGGTAAAGGAATATGATATACAAAGTTATAGAATGAGCTAAATGTTTGTGAGCTTCCTCATACCTGTAGTTACTTCTAGCTGAATTTGTATATTCTCTTCCTGAAAAAGCACAGTGGTCACCATCGTCATTGCTGTCGTTGACTCGATTTTCGCTCATGGTGATCCCATTTATGCCAGAGTAGAACTATGCTGCATAGAGATTTTGATGGCTAATTTTTTGGAAGTAGATATCCAGGTCTTTCTTTTGAGGCACTCCTCGGTGAATTTGAACCTCCAATCTTTCAGTTAGCGGCTAAGTGTGTTAACTATTTTCACCGCCCAGGGACTCTGAGTGATGGAATGGTCAAAGGGATTCTTTCAAATAACTCTAATACGGCCCCTGAATTGCCTACATCAACTCTCATTGAAGTTCCCTATTCTCTTTTAGGATTTCTCAAGGATATCCTATCATCCCCAAATATGGGCAGTAAATTTGTTAATCAACTCACATATTGCAAATATTTAGCAGATTACTTCTAATGACATTTATAAGACTGATTGTATTTTGAGATGCTCAAACAATAGACTTTGAGGGCAACTTACCAAATGCATTAGAGGAAGTAATTTGGAAACTTCTTTACTGCTTTCAGAAACAAGAGAATTGGACTTCTCTTTTGCAGCCAATTCTCCTCAGCCACAGACACACACAAATGAAGGTTTACTAACACTCTTTCTCCTGAGAACACTATCTACTGTGAACAGTGCCAACAGCTGAAAGCATCAAGCCCGCCCTAGTGCTGTGAGAACACAGCTCTCTCCCAGGGTCTGCCCAGATGCTCATTAAAATCCAATGAGTACCCCACAAGGATGTGTTGTTTAGTCTAACATCACAGAGTTTCAAAAGAAAAGATTTTCAACTCAGTGTGGGAAGATGGACAAAGTCGAACACCATGGTAACTGGGTCAAATTAACTCTTTAAACAAGAGTTACCAACAAATGAATAATTGCTGATGGTGAATCACCATTTTAAAGCCTTAGAGTTTAATTTGCTTCTGTCCTGTATATTCTCTCATATTTCCAAAACTCAAGAGCATTCACTTTCCTTCTTTGTACTCACGCCATCTTTGTGCCGCTGATAAACCACTCCCTCGCTCTTCCCTCTCCTTTCCTATCTCTGTAACTGATTCATGTTTTTCTCCTATCAGTGTGGCATCTCTGAAATATCTCACAGATCTATGCAACCTGTTTACTTCTTTCACTACTATGCTACTTGTAAACCGTGACCATTCCTTTCCATGTTTATATGTGCGTGGGAAAAAGGTGCTTGCCTAATGTTTCTATCAAGCAGAACTATTTCCACGGTAATAGTCTCTTCTTAAGCACTGCAGAAGTCAGTGAGAGCTGGGTATACAGGAGGGGGCTAAAAATAGTTCCTGTTTTTAAGGAGCTTAAAACCCATTTGGCTGTCACAAGAGATACTTTCATTAAGCCTCATGTGTAAGGAAAATGTTTATTGCTCTTAAAGAATTGTATGCTTTCCTTTGTCAGATATTCGAAATTATAGTATTTAGAATTGTTCTCTTGTTTGCTTTTGCTGCCAGAATGCTTAGCACCAAATGTAACATTCACAGATTGTAATTACATAAGCTCGAATGCTTCCTTTTCTTTTTATGGCCTTGACTTTATATGCTTGTTATAGATGGATAGATATTATTTTAAGGTTAAGCTCTTCTTAAGCTTTTTTGGAGAGAAATAGGATTTGAATAACTAGACACAGACTTTCAACTCTGATTTGGATAAAAATGTAAAAGATGTGCTCATCAAATTGGTGCGTGAGAACAGGCTAGAAGCAAGCATTGCTGTATTTAGTATGATGCTGAATAAGAGTTTTATTCCTCATAATTCCAGAGAGCTGCCTCCATGAGAAAAGCAATTATAGTGGAATGAAGGCAGAGCCACATAGTAGGTAATGGGATTTGAAGGCTTGTCAGTGCGTAAAGAACTTTGTGAAGAGAGGTGAGAAGTTGCATGAAGTGAATCATAGAGTTCTTTGGGGCCAGAAGTGAATTCTAAAGGGATAGCAGGTGAGACTTTTAATACTTGCATGAGTATATATGTTTAGGAAAGTGAGATTCTTCTAAAAGTGATTTTAAGGAAGAATTCTTATACGAAAGGAGCTCTGGTAGCATAACAGCTAACTGAAAGTTTGGTGGTTCGAACCCACTCAGGAGCTCCATCGAAGAAAGATCTCAGGATCTGCTTCTGTAAAGATCACAGCCATGAAAACTCTATGGGGAAGTTCTACTCTGTCACATGGGGTTGCCATAATTTGAAATTGACTGTATGGCACCTAACAACAATATTCTTGTATGATGTCTTCCTTCAAGGATTTTGGGGTCATACTGATTTTTTTTTTAATTTGTTGCTACATTCAGACAGCAGGAAGGCTACTTGACTTTGAAACATTAACAGTACATAGATTTAGATTCTAGGGAGGTTTCAAGAGGCTAGGAAAATGGTTAGAATTGCCACAGTGAAAGCTAGCGGGAAAACAATGCATTGTTTGGAGTTCAGGTTCAAAATTCAACAGTAAAACTGTGGGTTGCGGTACATATTGCAAATAATCGAATGTCTTCATTATTTATTATTTCAGTAGAGCATAGTTCCACAGGAGTTTCAAAAGTATGACATGGGAAGACCAGATGCTCCTAGGTGCCACACTCAGAGAGTTACATGTAAGATAAAATATGATGATGGTCCTCGGCATAGATCATTACTCAGTGAGAAGTGGTCCTTGAGTAGATCATCACTCAGTGGGAAATGTTAAAATAGAATTATTAAATCCTTTTGGCTTCCTTACAAAGCATTCGATTATGAACTGAAAATAAGAGAAGGGTTTTTTTAAAAAATGACAACATTGAGCATATAATGACCAAATGGGAAAGCAATGAAAAACTATATTACACGAGGCGTGGTTAAGTAACTAGATCCTTAAAAAAAAAAAAAAGAGCGGTGGGCAAAATTATTATTTTAAGACATTTGAAGAAAAGTAGTCTGGCTTCATGGAAGGCATATATCTTGAAGAAAGAGGAAACTATGATCAGATCTGTAGCCCATTCACAGGATACAAGAAGGGACATGCCCTCAGAAATGCCCCAGGCTCAGCTGTCAATGAGAGCAAGCATCCTGTGCAGCATATGGCAATTCACAGGACCTTAACAAATGATAATTTTCTTCCTGTAATCAAGAGGATATATGAATACAATATGCACATTTTCTACAGTCCCAAGGGGTTAAGTCTAAAACCAATATATAGAAGCTATAAGGAGACAGATTATGACTCAAAAGAAAAATTACTTTGGGAAAGAAAATGGGTTTCTCAGAAGGTGTTTTGTTTCCCAACCCAGGATATGTTCAAGCCTAAGCTTTCAGATAACAGTGTAACCTAAAATCTGTGACTTAAGGGGCAGCTCCCATTTTGAGACTGCCATTGGGACTTCGGCAACAAGGATTTTTTTTGGCATTTTGGAACAGTGCAGGTAGAAACAGAAGATGGTTAAAGTCAGCCCAAGAAATGTGTTGCTGTATCAATCTGGATACTAATATAGGAAGAAAAGAGCATACTTGGATTAGGATAACTTTAGGAAAGTTTTACAAAATTTCTATTTACAAAAGTGTGACTAGAGGGAGGGGGAACCACAAGCAATCCAACGTTAGTATAGACAGGGACAATCTGAACCCTGAAAGGGAGCGTTTTCTAGAGATCACCTTGAAAAGAGCGTGGACTTTTTCAAGAGATGCAGACAGTTCTAGGTGATCTCACAGAGAGGAAGACAAGGGAATAAATACCTGGTCCCTACTCTCCTCCCTTTCTCCAGTCGCCTGCTTGGGCCCTCCACTAGCCAAAGCCAAATAGAAACTGAAGGGCAAGGGAACATGTTAATATTTTCCAAATAGGACAGGGATAAAAATAGGTTATTGTTGTTAGTTGCCTTTGAATCTACTTCAACTGATGGTTACCTTATTTATGTACAACAGAAAAAAATGTTGCCCGGTCCTGTGTTATCGTCCCAATCACCAATATATTTGAACCCATCATTGTGACTATTGTGCCAGCTTGTCTTACCAAGGGTATCCTAGGCCCTTGCTGGCCCTCTACTTCACTAAACATGATGTCCTCCTCTAGCAATATCTCCCTCTTGATGACACGTCCAGGCAAGCAATTTGGACAATGTTCTGTTGTGATCCATAAGATTTTCTTTGGTTAATTTTGGGAAGTAGATTGTCTTTCTTCCTAGTCTGTCTTAGTCTGGAAGCTCCACTAAAACCTGCCCACCATGGGTGACCCTACTGGTATTTGAAATGCAAGTGGAATAGCTTCCAGCATCTTGGCAACGCACAAGCCACCATAGTCTGACAAATTGATGGATGAGTGGTGGGGCAGATCATTACTCAGTGAGAAACGTTAGAATAATTAGATCTCTTTTTCTCCCTTACAAAGTTTCTTTATAAAGACACAAAGGAACTAGGAGTGAAAGCTCTCTTGCTCTTGATAAAAACAAATATGTCTTTATATTTATCTCTCTTAATGCTCCCCATGTTGCTTTCTTCTCTTGAATCCACCACTATTATTAGTTCTACCACTGTCCTCCAAGAAACTCTGTGGCTGAATCTATAGATGGGCCAACATAGCAGACTCAGGTTTGCAAATGTTCTTGAGAAATTTCTGATGGAGCTAGGCTGGGTATCTATGAGTTCTTTCCCACCACTCAGCCTTACTTACAGTTGGCCAGTCACAGGGTATTTATTTTGCCCCTTGGATTCATTAAAACTGTGTCCCTATATTCCATAGATGATCCTGGGAAGCTGTTTAGTTCTCCAGTTCCAAAACTCTCTCCTTCCTATGGTTGTTACCACCATTTATTCATTAATTCATTTATTCTTTGGTCTTTGACTTAAGGAGACCTGTTTTACCCTATTAATATCAAAACATTAAAATATCCAAGATATTGGCAAAATTTCAGCATAAGCCAAGACTTCTTGCCATAAGAAAACACAGATATTAATTTCAGACAAAGTGTTCTAATTTTTTATATGGAAAACATCTCTATAATCATTCAATAAAAAAGGAACAAAAAAAGCAGAACTAGACTATTTCTGCATCTATAGTTTGGAATTCATGTTCTGCAATTAATAAGTAGTCACTGATAGCTGGCAGTTTTATTTATATTTTGATGATGATAAATGTAGAATATTTATCTAATTAAAACATCATAAAAATTGAGATGCTGGAATATATTGTAAAAAAGAGCCAGCTTAGAGGAATAAGGTAAGACACTGTTTCAAAATTTTAAGAGTGTTAACTTTCTTAGGAATATATAGGAAAATAAAAACAACTTTGTTAAAATGAATTAGATCTATCTATTTACATTGCTCAGAATCAAAGAAATGTAAAGTGAATTGTCTTCCATAAGATCAGAACTAACACCTGTTAATATGATTTAAAAAAAAAAAACTACTTAGAATCCTTTAAGAAACTAAGATAATTTTGTTTAATGTAACTTGTAAAGCTCATTATTATGAGAAATATACCCTCTACAAGTATTCAAAGAAAATGAATATAAATAATTTTTAGTTTCTTGGGCATAATTTCATAATTTTGAATGTTTCATCACTCAGATATTATATGAATAGAAAAATAGTTTAGGGTTGGACAATTGGCATTTCTCACAGCATTATATACAAACTCAACAGAATTAGGATGGGTCTTAAGGGTTTATCAAGGTCCCTGGGTGGCACAAATGGTTTGCACGCCACCACTACACAGGAAGGTTGACAGTTTGAACCTACCCACTGGTGCTTTGGAAGAAACACCTGGTGACCTACTTACTTCTGTAAAGATCGTAGCCATTGAAAACCATGTGGAACACAGTGCATGGGGCAGCCATGAATCAGAATCATCTTTATGGCATAGGTTTAGTTTTATTTTTAAGGGTTTGTCACGTCCAACCACCTTTCGTAGGCCAGGAAACCTGATTTCCACAGATGAGAAAAGAAGAAAAAATATGTATTATCTGGAGGCGGCCTATTTTTAATACCTATATCTAAAAATCTTCCTTAAGGACTTGATTCCCAGCAGCAGGTATGTGAACCTGAGTTGACCTTGGCCCTGTATGTACAAGTATGAACTCTGGGGTTGTCGTCATTGTCCTTTGTCTCTGACTGTGTTGTACCATCTGTAATTTCAGGAGTTAATTTGACCCAGGAGCTTTCCCCACCGATCTAAAACAGCTGCTTCTGAATATGGCCTCTATAAATTTTTTGGACTAAAAAGAAGTTTGTCCAACAAACCCCAGATGACATTAGGTGTATACATTGTACACTAGTATTTCTTTAATGGGCTGAATGACCCCTAGGAATTCTTGAATATGTTATCTGTGAGAATTTAATGGTTTTGGCTTTTACTTCAATATCACTCTAAAAATAAACCTAAACTTACATAAGTTAATTCTAGATCATTTAAATAACCACCATAGAACTATACTATGCAGTTTCACTTTTTCTATTTGTATTTGGTCTAAGATTGAGTTTGCCAAGTAAGATTTACTACAAGTACTGACGCTGCTGGTGCTATGGCCACAGTTTGGAAAAACGCATTACATGGACTTTGTGTTTCTGCCACTTACATAACACATTGCTTCTAAGTACGGCACTAAATAAGCAGTAAAGCAGTTTCTGCATCTGATTCAAGCAGTAATTAAATTGTACATCAGTTCGTTCAAGCATTTGTTTGGCCAGGGGCAGGGTTAGCTGTGGGGATGAAGCAATAAACATGGGTTTACGATGTAATGTGGAAGTGATAAAGGGGATAATAAAATAAACAAATAAATGAACAAGAAAATACAACTTAGTAAAAAAAAAAAAAAAAAAAAACTTAGTAGTACTCATTAATACAGATTTCAATGGAGTTACATGACAACCTTATCTTCACGTGAACAAGAGAGTTTCAGAGAGTAATCGAGTGACACTGCAATAAAACTTGCTTTTAAGGGATGGATTCTTGGCAAAATTTTGATTAACTATAGAGTCTGATTATCTTGAATCAGCAACAAAGCCTTCAAGATATTAATGCCACTTTGTAAAGCATGCTGATGTGTAGAACTGAAGTAAAAACACAGCAACAGGTTCAACGGAGGAACAGAGCTGAAGCTGCATTTCTCTAATATTAATTCCTACCTCTGCTTTCTGTTTTAGCAAAATAGTATCACTGTCACACTGAATTAATATTTTAATTGTATTAGATGTTTAGTTAGTTTTATACTTAATTCATAAAGTTGATTTTATTTCATAGTTGTTTAAGAGCTGTAATAATGGGATGTGGATACCTTTTCCTACATATATATACATATATATTCAGTAACTTATTTTATGTCAAAAGTAGAAGTTGCTAGTATATTTTTCTTTAATAAGTATTATTAATTAAAAATATCGATAGCATACAGTGTTGTTAAGACTATGGGGAAACACTTTCAGACTGATGAAAGGGTGAATTGTTACAATCTTTTGGGAAAGTAATCTGACAGAATCTATTAAAATTCAAAAGACACATGCCAATTGGCCCACTTTTTGGCAATTATTCTTTAGAAATAAAACCATCTATAGGTGTGGATTTATGTATAAAGTTGATCATTGCAGTTTTTAAGTCAAAAAACAATACAACACACGCACGAAAAAAACTGTATGCAACTAGAATTTCCATCGAAGACAGACAACCATGTAGCTGATTAAAAAAAAGGATAGAGAGAAAGAAATGATATGCATCAATATTTGCAATTGAGGGAATAATTTCTATAAATAAACAGTGATAAAAATCAGGAAAAAAAATTGAAAGGCACCAAAATTCTTAACATGACTATAGGTCAAATGTGTGTATTCTGATCTTGGGGGCAGTAATTGTATTAAAAAAAAAACAACAAACCAGTTGTCATCGAGTCAATTACAACTCATAGCGAACCTATAAGAGAGTAGACCTGCCCCATAGTGTTTCTAAGGAGCAGCTGGTAGATTCAAACTGCTGACCTCTTGGTTAGCAGCTGTAGCTCCTAACCACTATGCACCAGGGCTCTATAATTTTATCAGACACCTCTTAATTAAGTGCCACATCAGATCTTCTTGGTCTCTCTTGTCTCTGGGGCCCTTGGGCTCTTTTTCCATCCCATTTTATTTTTGTTGTTGTTATTGACAACATACACAGCTAACCAACTCCACAATTTCTACACATACATCCTTATAGCTCTTCCTCTCTTGCTTATCCCATGTACCACTCATCCCTACCCTGGGATTTCTCTGCTCTTGATAAATGAAATAGTACCACAGGACCTACTAGTGCCCATGCATAAATATTCCAGAAGCCATTAGGTACATTTTTCTCCCCTTTTGTCTGCCAGACTAACTGCCCTCAACAGTTCGTACAGCCCTTTGAAAAATACTTTAACTGTTTCTGTGAGATCAAGCCATCAATTATGCTTGAAGCTAAGTGATTGGCAACTCTGTAAGGTACATTCATACATGCACCTTCCCAATCTCTCTTTCCTTCCCTTCTGTTTCCCTGGGATTGCACTTCCTAGTAAATGGTAGAACATAAACTTTGGCCCAAGGTTCTTTCCAAGGAACCCAGACTGAGACAGTAATCAACTTTAATCCAGGTAATTGTCAGAGTAGTAATTTCCAAAAGAACATGTGAAAAGGTGGATTTGCCACATGGCAAATAGATTAATATCTAAGTCATCAAGCCTCAAGGTTTCAGAGAAACCAATGCAGAAAAAAAAAACAAGAAGAAAGAGTTTCAGAGAAAGACTTTTTGGGGATCCAGAGGAATATTCTTTACTCTTAAAAAAGTAACCAGTAGAAGGTATTGACAATTTACAATGACAGAAAGGATCAGTCCATATAGGAGAAAATAAAATGTTAGATGAAAGATAAGAAACGATTACACCAAGTCATGAGAATATTCCTAATTTGTGATCGTCTCCTGCTGACCCTTACATTTACCTATTTCTAGAATCTGTACAAATATGTATCCTTTTATCTATGTCACTTGGTACTATATTACAGGATAGAAAACTGCATGTAAAATGATAACACTTTAAAGTTAAAAGACTTGCAACTGTGACAACTGTGGATCACACAGTACTGGTAATTACTGCCTAGTCAAATTGATACACATTTTGGGGGTATACAATTCAAACCATGACACTCACTAAGAATATGAATTCATTCATTACTGCAGCATAACTTAGTTTAAGCCAAAAACAAACAAAAAAAAGAAACACACACACACAAAACGACAACAACAACAAAAACAATTCCATTGCCATTGAGTCAATTCTGACTCATAGCAACCCTACAGGACATAGTAGAACTTGTCCACAGGGTTTCCAAGGCTGTAGTCTTTATGGAAGCTGTCTGCCATGTCTTTCTCCCATAGAGTGGCTGGTGGGTTTGAACCACCAACCTTTTGGTTAGCTTCCTTTGGGGATCTTCTGATAAAACTTATTCTTTAAAATATTTTTATTAGAAAATATTTCAAATATATTTACAAGAGAATAATATAACAAAGAGGCTTGTACTAACAACACAATTCTTATAAATACCTTCTACATTTGCCTCAGATCTTTTTATTTAAATATACTTCAAAAATTTTGTTTTAGAATTTTTTGGTGTGTGATGAAAATATACATAACAAAACATGCTATCGCAACAATTTCTACATGTACAACTCAGTGACATTAACTACATTTTTTAAGTTGTGCAACCATTTTCACTATCCTTTTCCAAATCATTCCACCACTATTATCCTAAACTCAATGCCTTCTAAGCAAAACCTTCCCCCTTCCTTCCACTCCTGTAAACGCTAATAATCTTCGGTTTTTATTCATTTACTTTTTCATATAAGTGAGATTATACAATATTTGTTCTTTTGTGACTGACTTATTTTGTGCAGCATGATGTTTTCAAGGTAAATAGAATCTTAAAGAGTGAGTGGAAGATGAGAGAGAAAATGCTAGAACGGTGAAGGGCAAAATGGGAAACGAGGAGCAGCAGGGGAGAAGGCTGGAGAAGTAGTCAGGGGCCGAATCACAAAGGACCTTCTGCTTTTTGGATTTTCTCCTAAGGCACTGGGGAGCCATGGGAGGTTATTAAATTTGAGGTATTTTTTGTTTTGTTTTTAAGTATCAACGATGCTGTAGAGTATCCACTGAAGGTGGACAAGATTGGAAGTAGGAAGAACAATTAGGAAGCCGTGGCTCTAATCTAGATGAAAAATGATAAGACCAAGCCAATGAACACAGAAAGAACAGGGTAAATTTGGAAGACAGTTGGGGGATAGAACTCAGCTTTTACTTATATAATTTATTTTATTTTTGCTGTTGTTGAAAATATACACAGCAGAACATACACCAACTCAACAATTTCTACACGTACAACTCAGTGACGATGATTACATTTTTCAAGTTGTGCAACCGTTCTTACCCTCTTTTTCTGAATTGTTATTCCTCCATTACTATTAACTCACTGCCCCCTACTTTCCTATCTAATCTTTTCAGTTGCTGTCTAGAACAGTTTTTGATTTACAAAAAAAAAAAAAAAAGAGTCAGTAATAGAGTTCCCATATACTCTACAACCACTTCCCTCTATTATTACATTAAGACAGTACATTTGTGGCAATTCAGCAACCAATATTGACTATTAACGAAATATTAACATATTAACTAAAGCCTGCACTTTATTCAGGTTTCCTTAGTTTGTACCTAATATCCTTTTTCTCTTTCGGGATCCAATACAGGATACCACATTAAATTTAGTTGTCATGTCTCCTTCGACGCTTCTTGGTTGTGGCCATTTCTCTGATATTCCTGGTATTTGATGACCTTGACAATTTTGAGGAATACTAGATAGGTACTTTGTAGGATTCTCTTTTATTGGAATTTGTCCGATGTTTTTCTTATGATCAGACTGGGGCTATAGCTTTTTGGGAGGAAACCACACAGGTGACATTTTCATCATATCATATCAAGAGCACAACATCCTATCAGCATGACTTATCATAGTTGAAGTTGACTTTGTCATCTGACTGAGGTAGTGTTTGTTAGTTTTTCTCCACTGTTAAAAGCACATATTTTGTATTTCCTGAAGAATCAGCCTTTTTTTCCTAGGAACCCTGGTTTCTCTTATTGGAGAATGGTATTAGAAACCAAGATATGGGAGCTAGATGCTCAATAATTTTAAGAGTTTAAAAGAAGCCTGATACTGACTAGTAAAACAACCACTTAAAAATTGTGGTTATTTATTCCACACATGGGATGGAGTTGTTGTTGTTAACTGCCATCCAGCCGACTCAGCTCATGGCAACCCCATGCACGATAAAATGAATTGCTGCCTGGTTCTGTGGCATTCCTATGATCAGTTGCAGATTAGACCATTGTGATCCATAGCGTTTTCACTGGCTGATTTTTGGAAGCAGACTTCCAGTCCTTTCTTCCTAGTCTGTCTTAGTCTAAAAGTTCTGCTGAAACATGTTCAGCATCATGGCAACACACAAGCCTCCATTGACAGACGGGTGGTGACTGCACATGAGGTGAACTGACTGGGAATAAAACCAGGCCTCCTGCCTAGAAGGCAAGAATTACACCACTGAACCACCACTGCCCACATGGGATGAAGTAATGTACTGAAAAAAGCACAGGTGACTTTTTTTTGTAGTCAAAACTCTATGCCATAGGGCAGTGTGATCTTACACAACTTACCTCTTCTGATTACCATATTTTTACGCAAATAATGTACGTTTTACTTTTTTTATTGCCAACCGCCCCTCCCCCCCAGGTATTTTTCTAAGCCTGCTGTGCTAATTTTTTTTACAGCAACAAGTGAAAAAAAAAAAAAAAAACTAGCATAGCACGCTTAGGAAAATACCTGGGCAGGGAGAGGACAAAGTTGGCAAAAAATATAGAATGGGTGTGTTATGTGGTTAAAAATACAGTAGTTTCTCAAGGGCACACGAACTTGACATTTTACAAATGACCTTTCATTTCTTTGGAATTTTCCACAATTGTAAGAAAATCTTGTGACAAATATCATTTATCAAATGTATATATATTTCAGCTTATAATAAAATAATATCTTAATGACATAGTAACCATAAGCAATGTATTTTTACATCCATTATACCATTTAATTCTTACAGCAATACTATGAAGTTTGTACTATTCTTATCCTTATTTTAGATATAAGCAAATTGAGGCTCAGACAGGTTCAGTTAAAAAGCGTAAAGTTTCTAACAGTGTGGCAGGCACGTATCAGGATCTAATTTATGTTATTTCCCTTACTTATGCCAGGGTGTCTCGCAGTTATGCATGCTGATGGAGCTTATTTAGTGAGTCCTCTGGCTAGAAGCTATTCCTTTCTTGCCAAAGTTAAAGTGGCCTATATAAACATGCTTCCAGAGCCGGTACAACAAAGACATAAATAACAACAACCAACAAAGTAACAATAATATTTGACGGTACTTGAGATTTTAGTCAGTACCAGGCACTATGAGTAATATTCATCACCTTATTTCATTGCCACAACAAACTTGGGAGGTCCTCACTACTCCTTTTTTTTAGGTGAGAAAACTGAATCTTAGGTTGATTAATTTGTTTCCCAAAGTGATGCAAATTGTAAGTGGTAGAGCCAGTATTTGAAGCCAGGACTGTGTGATTCCAAACCCATTATCTTAGCCATTATATGAGGGAGAACAACAGTTTCTGGCAAGTGGAGGGTACCGTGGGCATTTTTCAGAGCTCAGCAACAGTAGCCAGCTTCTCTCGAGTTTGAAGTTTGCAAAGGTTTGTGCAGTGCAAATGAAGAGTAGGGCTGGAGAAGTTTGTAAAAAGGTTGTTGATGAAGGCTTTGTGCTAAAATTCTGAGCACTAAACAACTGCAGACAGTCTTGCTCAGAATTCTCAGCAGTAGTCACCAATGTTCTGATAAAGGAAGCAGAGATCAATCTGGCATAGGCAAGGGGAACAGTGTACAACATAGTTTAGGATAAAGGACAAGACTTGGGGCAGGACCAGGGCAATGACATGTCCCTCAGCCATTCCAAGCAAAGCGTGCCATCATTTTTAGACAGAAGAGAGTTTGGATATTGACATTAGGCTCATACTCTCTTTTATTTGTAGTTTGGACATATGTGGTGGTAGATTATATACTTCAAAATAGACTCCAACAATATTTCTAGTCACAGTGTTTTCCCGGAATCTTGCTAACACCCCATCAAAAACTTGGCTGAGTTTAGGGCTAGCAGAATACACCAGACGTGATGCTATATGATTTCCCAGGTAGTAATGAAAGGTGATTCAGATTCTACTAGTCTCTCTCTCTTGAGACATATGCCTTAGAAACTCTGAGCTGACCTGAAAGAAGTCCAGCTATCTCGAAACCCTCATGTTGGAGAGCCCATGTGGAGAGACCACACAGAAGTAGAGACATACCCAAAGATCTTTAGCTGTTCCAGCCTCCAGCTGCTTAAGTTTTTAAAGCCCAGGCATCAGACCTGTGAGCGAGGAAGTCTTCAGATGATTGTAGCCCCAAACACCCGTGCAAGACACCCGAATAAAAACCCCTAGCTGAGCCCAGCCAGCTCACCCGTACAATAAGAGAGAGATAATAATAATCTATTGTTATTTTATGGCACTAGTGTGGAGTTTGTTATTCAGCAATAGCTAATCAAAACAGGCGCACAACTAGAAACAAAGATATTTAAATAGAGAGAGCTATACATTTAAACATATAAATGCATAAAGACGTAAATTTAAAAATTTTAGTCGAGTCACTAAACCCGTAAACTTGTTGCTGTCGAGTCAATTCCAACTCATAGTGACCCTAAAGGACAAAGTAGAACTGCCCATAGGGTTTCAAGGAGCATCTGGTGGATTTGAACTGCTGACCCTTTGGTTCGCAGCCATGGCTCTTAGCCACTACACCACCAGGTTTTCCATCGAGTCACTAAGATACAATATTAGATACCAAGCTGAGTTGTGAGGTAGGCCATTCTATAAAAATTTTTGCAGTATTTAACCAAAAACTGGGTTGTGCAACTATTAGATCATATGTGAATATATATATATATAATTTTAATTGCTGACAGGCAGGATTAAGATTGTGAATTGAATTTCTTTAGATAAAGCTGTGCTGCCCGACCTCACCCTTCTCCCTTCCTTCACTATCAAGCAGAAAGGGGAGGAGTGCTTCCACTTTCACCTCAGGTCAAGATAGAAGACCTTCAACAGCACCACTCGAAGAATTTGGTATCTTACCGCAGCCTAGGAATCTGGAGGATGAGAGATGGCATGGCTAGCCTCTTTAGTGGTTGAGTAAAAATAACCTGTTTCTAGCTTAGGGTTGAGCTACACTACCACTGTTTACTGGGTCAAACCAAAAAAAAACCAAACACACTGCGATCTAGTTGATTCCAACCCATAGTGACCCCATAGAACAGAGTAGAACTACCCCATAGATTTTCCAAGGAGTGACTAGTGGATTTGAACTGCTGAACTTTTTGGTTAACAGCCACTGCTCTCAATTACTGCACCACCTTATTTCATGTGGATAAGATGTGGGCTAAGCGGGGAGAAACTTGCTCTACAGCTATTTTTAATTCTTTTCAAGAGGACCACCTAGAATGATGGAAAGTCTGATTAGAATAAACTACCAATCCAAGAAGGGATAAGAGATGAGCACTCGGCCAAAGGAAAATGCCTATACAACGGGAAGTACTATTGAATGTTCCTGAGGAGTCTCTGAAGAATTCACCAAGCATACATAAGAAGGAGTCAGCTTTTACATCTGCCTGGCTCAGATACTTGAAGCCATCTTAATATAAGAATAGTTAACTAAGAAGTGCACTGCTCCTTTCTCCACCCATGTCCAGCCTCACCCCTATCTCTACTCTAACCTAAAAGACGTGAGGAAACTTGGTTAGTTAAGTGGGGCAGGAGGGTAGATGGTGGGAAAAGAAGAACGTATGCTTCACCCCAACTTTCTATCTACAGGAGGACCTAGCTGAGAGAATATTATTTCACATTAGGTAATTTGAAGTTCTGATGATTAAATGGGATTAGATATTTTATAATTTCTCAATTAAAATGGTATGTTAACAGATATTCAACCAAGAATTATTGAGCACCTATTATGCAGGAGAAATTGTTGTAGATTCTAGAGGTAAAGCTGTGAACAAAACATAGAAAAATCTCTGCCTTCAAGGGAACTGTATCCTAATGGAAAACACAGATAATAAGTAAATGAGTTCAAATTATAGTATATCAGACGGTGATACATGCTGTGCAGAAAATATAACAGGAAAAGGTGTAGGGAGTACCAGATGGAGGTGACTAGGTGATCATGAAAGGTCTCCCTGAGGAGATGACAAAAAAACAACAAAAATGAAAAAAGAAAACACACCCATTGCTGTTGAATCAATTCCAACTCATGCACTATAGGACAGAGTAGAGCTGTCCCATAGGGTTTGCAAGGCTGTAATCTTTACAGAAGCAGACTGCCACATCTTTCTCCCACAGAGTGGCTGGTGGGTTCCAACTACCAACCTTTTGGTTAGCAGGCAAGTGCTTTAACCACTGTGCCACCAGGGCTCCTTGAGAAGATGATGTCTTTAATTCTTTCTGTTGACTTTATAAAGAAAAAAGAGTAAAAGACCTTCTTTTGTTATTCCTAAAAATTATATTAGGATAAATAATGTTAGCTGTTATTCAAGCAAACGTTGCAATTTCGTTCTCTTAACACACACACACAGACTTACCTATGGCTCATATCATAGTCCGGTGTTGGTCACAATCATTCCGAGACACCTTATCCTTGCCTCCAGTAGCTTCTCCACCCCTCTCAGCCCTCCGAGCTTCCTACTGAAGCATTTCCAACCAGTTAGCAGATGAGGAGGCAGAATGTATAGAGAAAACATGTATCACTCTCACCATGTCCGCTGGCAAGAATGAGTCCACTGGCCATACATGGATGCAAGAGGGCTTATCGATGAGTCAGGAAGGAGAAGAAAACATGGATTTTGGTGAACACTATGAGTGTTGGCCCAAAGATAACTTTTTGGATTGAGTGGAAGCAAACAGACAATTAGAGTTAAACGTTGGAACACTACATAGGGCAGACTAAGAGGCAACTTGCCTTAAGCAATCATGTCTGATAAATATGTTTCTTATAATGTGTGTAACATGATATATGTAATTATGGTCAAGTGCTGAAAAGGAACAAAAAACCATTAATGGTTTAATTTTTTGGAGGAGAATAATTATGAATGACTTTTTCTTGTAATCTATTTTTTATTCTTCTGTAATGAAAAGGGGAAAATTTAGTTCAAAATAAATAAAGATTTACTTGAGTAAAGGTTTATTATCTTTATGGAATGTCATAAAGTAGCAGAAATGTTTCATTCTAAACCAAAAACATAATTTATCTAGAATGTATCCTAGGAATTCTAATTCACTGAATAATATTAAGAAATAAAAGGGCATTTGTAATATTGAGTGTATTTGAAGAATTAATTAGAGAATTGTAAGCATACTCAATGTCATACCTCGCTCTGTTTTAATATCAGATTATTGGTAGATATCATTTACTTTAAGAAAAATAAACGTTTTTAAAACTGAAATGACTGAATCTGTACAAAAAAGATATAAAAAAGCATAAAATTTTATTTTGAGGGATATGTAAGCAGTCAGTACACTGTTTCCCAATATGTGGGCACTCAATTTTTCTAGTATTTGGTGATTAGTTAATCTAATAATTTCCACTAACCATGGTTCATGCTGCCAAAATTGTCCAGGTCTTGAAAACACAGAGTATTCATTTTGATAGTAAGACTCAACTGCACATAGGTAAAGCTGATTAGAACTACTATTGGAGTGAATCAGAAGTATACAGGATTGTACTCATGTTCTGTTGAAACTTAGAGTAATACATGATTGAACACAAACTTGCCTCAAACTGTTAGGAGTCCTTTAATCAATCAATCTTAAAATAAGTACTAGTAGCTGACACTGTTTTAACCTATTTTTTTTTATTATTAACTGTTATTGAGCTTCAAGTGAACGTTTACAAATCAAGTCAAACTGTCACATATAAGTTTATATACACCTTACTCCGTACTCCCACTTGCTCTCCCCCTAATGAGTCAGCCCTTCCAGTCTCTCGTGACAATTTTGCCAGCTTCCAACTCTCTCTATCCTCCCATCCCCCCTCCAGACAGGAGATGCCAACACAGTCTCAAGTGTCCACCTGATACAAATAGCTCACTCTTCATCAGCATCTCTCTCCTACCCACCGTCCGGTCCCTTTCATGTCTGATGAGTTGTCTTCTGGAATGGTTCCTGTCCTGGGCCAACAGAAGGTTTGGGGACCATGACCGCCGGGATTCCTCTAGTCTCAGTCAGACCATTAAGTACAGTCTTTTTGTGAGAATTTGGGGTCTGTATCCCACTGATCTCCTGCTCCCTCAGGGGTTCTCTCTTGTGCTCCCTGTCGGGGCAGTCATCGGTTGTGGCCGGGCACCAACTGGTTCTTCTGGTCTCAGGATGATGTAGGTCTCTGGTTCATGTGGCCCTTTCTGTCTCTTGGGCTCTTAGTTATCGTGTGACCTTGGTGTTCTTCATTCTCCTTTGATCCGGGTGGGTTGAGACCAATTGATGCATCTTAGATGGCCACTTGTTAGCATTTAAGACCCCAGATGCCACATTTCAAAGTGGGATGCAGAATGTTTTCATAATAGAATTATTTAGCCAATTGGCTTAGAAGTCCCCTTAAACCATGGTCCCCAAACCCCCGCCCTTGCTCCGCTGACCTTTGCAGCATTCAGTTTATCCTGGAAACTTCTTTGCTTTTGGTCCAGTCCAGTCCAGTTGAGCTGACCTTCCATGTATTGAGTGTTGTCTTTCCCTTCACCTAAAGCAGTTCTTATCTACTAACTAATCAGTAAATAACCCTCTCCCACCCTCCCTCCCTCTCTGCCTCGTAACCACAAAAGTATGTGTTCTTCTCAGTTTATAATATTTCTCAAGATCTTATAATAGTGGTCTTATACAATATTTGTCCTTTAAACTCTGACTGATTTCGCTCAGCATAATGCCTTCCAGGTTCCTCCATGTTATGACATGTTTCACAGATTCGTCACTGTTCTTTATCGATGCGTAGTATTCCACTGTGTGAATATACCACAATTTATTTACCCATTCATCCCTTGATGGACACCTTGGTTGCTTCCAGCTTTTTGCTATTGTAAACAGAGCTGCAATAAACATGGGTGTGCATATATCTGTTTGTGTGAAGGCTCTTATTTCTCTAGGGTATATTCCGAGGAGTGGGATTTCTGGGTTGTATGGTAGTTCTATTTCTAACTGTTTAAGATAATGCCAGATAGATTTCCAAAGTGGTTGTACCATTTTACATTCCCACCAGCAGTGTATAAGAGTTCCAATCTCTCCGCAGCCTCTCCAACATTTATTATTTTGTGTTTTTTGGATTAATGCCAGCCTTGTTAGAGTGAGATGGAATCTCATCGTAGTTTTAATTTGCACTTCTCTAATTGGCTAATGATCGAGAGCATTTTCTCATGTATCTGTTAGCTGCCTGAATATCTTCTTTAGTGAAATGTGTGTTCATATCCTTTGCCCACTTCTTGATTGGGTTGTTTGTCTTTTTGTGGTTGAGTTTTGACAGAATCATGTAGATTTTAGAGATCAGTCACTGGTCGGAGATGTCATAGCTGAAAATTCTTCCCCAGTCTGTAGGTGGTCTTTTTACTCTTTTGGTGAAGTCTTTGGATGAGCATAGGTGTTTGATTTTTAGGAGCTCCCAGTTATCTGGTTTCTCTTCGTCATTTTTGTTAATGTTTTGTATTCTGTTTATGCCTTGTATTAGGGCTCCTAAGGTTGTCCCAATTTTTTCTTCCATAATCTTTATCGTTTTAGTCTTTATGTTTAGGTCTTTGATCCATTTGGAGTTAGTTTTTGTGCTTGGTGTGAGGTATGGGTCCTGTTTCATTTTTTTGCAAATGGATATCCAGTTATGCCAGCACCATTTGTTAAAAAGACTATCTTTTCCCCAATTAACTGACACTGGGCCTTTGACAAATATCAGCTGCTCATATGTGGATGGATTTATATCTGGGTTCTCAATTCTGTTCCACTGGTCTATGTGTCTGTTGTTGTACAAGTACCAGGCTGTTTTGACTACTGTGGCTGTATAATAGGTTCTGAAATCAGGTAGAGTGAGGCCTCCCACTTTCTTCTTCTTTTTTGGTAATGCTTTGCTTATCCGAGGCTTCTTTCTCTTCCATATGAAGTTGGTGATTTGTTTCTCCATCACATTAAAAAATGACATTGGAATTTGGATTGGAAGTGCATTGTATGTATAGATGGCTTTTGGTAGAATGGACATTTTTACTATGTTGAGTCTTCCTATCCATGAGCAAGGTATGTTTTTCCACTTAAGTATGTCCTTTTTAGTTTCTTGTAGTAGTACTTTGTAGTTTTCTTTATATAGGTCTTTTACATCTTTGGTAAGATTTATTCCTAAGTATTTTTTATCTTCTTGGTGGCTACTGTGAATGATATTGATTTGGTTATTTCCTCTTCGATGTTCTTTTTGTTGATGTAGAGGAATCCAGGTGATTTTTGTATGTTTATCTTATAACCTGAGACTCTGCCAAACTCTTCTATTAGTTTCAGTAGTTTTCTGGAGGATTCCTTGGGGTTTTCTGTGTATAAGATCATGTCATCTGCAAATAGAGATAATTTTACTTCCTCTTTGCCAATCCGGATGCCCTTTATTTCTTTGTCTAGCCTAATTGCTCTGGCTAGGACCTCTAGCACAATGTTGAATAAGAGCGGTGATAAAGGGCATCCTTGTCTGGTTCCCGTTCTCAAGGGAAATGCTTTCAGGCTCTCTCCATTTAGAGTGATGTTGGCTGTTGGCTTTGCATAGTTGCCCTTTATTATGTTGAGGAATTTTCCTTCAATTCCTATTTTGCTGAGAGTTTTTATCATGAATGGGTGTTGGACTTTGTCAAATGCCTTTTCTGCATCAATTGACAAGATCCTGTAGTTTTTGTCTTTTGTTTTATTTATATGGTGGATTACATTAATGGTTTTTCTAATATTAAACCAGCCTTGCATACCTGGTATAAATCCCACTTGGTCATGGTGGATTAATTTTTTGATATGTTGTTAAATTCTGTTGGCTAGAATTTTGTTGACGATTTTTGCATCTATGATCGTGAGGGATATAGGTCTGTAATTTTCTTTTTTTGTGGTGTATTTACCTGGTTTTGGTATCAGGGAAATGGTGGCTTCATAGAATGAATTAGGTAGTATTCCGTCATTTTCTATGCTTTGAAATACCTTTAGTAGTAGTGGTGTTAACTCTTCTCTGAAAGTTTGGTAGAACTCTGCAGTAAAGCCTTCCGGGCCAGGGCTTTTTTTTTTTTTGTTGGGAGTTTTTTGATTACCGTTTCAATCTCTTTTTTTGTTATGGGTCTATTTAGTTGTTCTACTTCTGATTGTGTTAGTTTAGGTAGGTAGTGTTTTTCCAGGAATTCATCCATTTCTTCAAGGTTTGCAAATTTGTTAGAGTACAATTTTTCGTAATAATCTGATATGATTCTTTTAATTTCAGTTGGGTCTGTTGTGATGTGGCCCATCTCGTTTCTTATTTGGGTTATTTGTTTCCTTTCCTGTATTTCTTTAGTCAGTCTGGCCAATGGTTTATCAATTTTGTTAATTTTTTCAAAGAACCAGCTTTTGGCTTTGTTAATTCTTTCACTTGTTTTTCTGTTCTCTAATTCATTTAGTTCAGCTCTAATTTTTATTATTCGTTTTCTTCTGGTGCCTGATGGATTCTTTTGTTGCTCACTTTCTATTTGTTCACGTTGTAGGGACGGTTCTCTGATTTTGGCTCTTTCTTCTTTTTGTATGTGTGCATTTATCGATATAAATTGGCCTCTGAGCACTGCTTTTGCTGTGTCCTAGAGGTTTTGATAGGAAGTATTTTCATTCTCGTTGCATTCTATGAATTTCCCTATTCCCTCCTTAATGTCTTCTATAACCCAGTCTTTTTCCAGGAGGGTACTTTTATGGCCTTGTGGTCTGAGAAGACACTTTGTAATATTTCGATGTTTTGGATTCTGCAAAGGTTTGTTTTATGACCTAATATGTGCTCTATTCTAGAGAACATTCCATGTGCACTAGAAAAAAAAGTATACTTTGCAGCAGTTGGGTGGAGTGTTCTGTATAAGTCAATGAGGTCAAGTTGGTTGATTGTTGTAAGTAGGTCTTCCGTGTCTCTACTGAGCTTCTTAGTGGATGTCCTGTCCTTCTCTGAAAGTGGTGTGTTGAAGTCTCCTACTATAATTGTGGAGGTGTCTATCTCACTTTTCAGTTCTGTTAAAATTTGATTTATGTACCTTGCAGCCCTGTCATTGGGTGCGTAATTATTTAATATGGTTATATCTTCCTGGTCAATTGTCCCTTTTATCATTATGTAGTGTCCTTCTTTATCCTTTGTGGTGGATTTAAGTTTAAAGACTATTTTGTCAGAAATTAATATTGCTACTCCTGGTCTTTTTTGCTTATTGTTTACTTGATATATTTTTTTCCATCCTTTGAGTTTTAGTTTGTTTGTGTCTCTAAGTCTAAGGTGTGTCTCTTGTAGGCAGCATATAGATGGATCGTGTTTCTTTATCCAGTCTGAGACTCTCTGTCTCTTTATTGGTGTGTTTAGTCCATTTACATTCAGCGTAATTATAGATAAGTATGTGTTTAGTGTTGTCATTTTGATGCCTTTTTATGTGTGTTGTTGACAATTTCAATTTTCCACATACTTTTTTGTGCTGAGACGTTTTTCTTTGTAAATTGTATGTTCCTCATTTTCATAGTATTTGACTTTATGTTTGCTGAGTTACATTTTTCTTGGTTTTTATTTTGAGTTATGGAGTTGTTATACCTCTTTGTGGTTACCTTAATATTTACCCCTATTTTTCTAAGTAAAAACCTAACTTGTATTGTCCTATATCGCCTTGTATCCCTCTCCATATGGCAGTTCTCCGCCACCTGTATTTAGTCCCTCTTTTTGATTATTGTGATCTTTTACATATTAACTTCAATGATTCTTTGTTTTGAGCTTTTTTTTTTTTTTAAATTAATCTTAATTTGTTTTTGTGATTTCCCTATCTGAGTTGATATCAGAATGTTCTGTTCTGTGACCTTGTGTTGTGCTGGTATCTGATATTATTGGTTTTCTGACCAATTTCCTTTAGTATTTCTTGTAGCTTTGGTTTGGTTTTTGCAAATTCTCTAAACTTGTGTTTATCTGTAAATATCTTAATTTCGCCTTCATATTTCAGAGAGAGTTTTGCTGGATATATGATCCTTGGCTGGCAGTTTTTCTCCTTCAGTGCTCTGTATATGTCATCCCATTGCCTTCTTGCCTGCATGGTTTCTGCTGAGTAGTCTGAACTTATTGATTCTCCCTTTCTTTTATCCCTGGCTGCTTTTAAAATTTTCTCTTCTTCTTTGTTTTTGGCAAGTTTGATGATAATATGTCTTGGTGTTTTTCTTTTTGGATCAATCTTAAATGGGGTTCGATGAGCATCTTGGATAGATATTCTTTCGTCTTTCATGATGTCAGGGAAGTTTTCTGTCAGCAGATCATCAACTATTCTCTCCTTGTTTTCCGTTATCCCTCCCTGTTCTGGGACTCCAATCACACGCAAGTTATCCTTCTTGATAGAGTCCCACATGATTCTTAGGGTTTCTTCATTTTTTAAATTCTTTTATCTGATTTTTTTTCAGCTATGTTGGTGTTAGTTCCCTGGTCCTCCAGATTTCCCACTCTGCGTTCTAATTGCTCGAGTCTGCTCCTCTGACTTCCTATTGCATTGTCTAATCCTGTAATTTTATTGTTAATCTTTTGAATTTCTGAATGCTGTCTCTCTATGGATTCTTGCAACTTATTAATTTTTCCACTATGTTCTCGAATAATCTTTTTGAGTTCTTCAACAGTTTTATCAGTGTGTTCCTTGGCTTTTTCTACAGATTGCCTTATTTCATTTCTGAGGTCATCCCTGATGTCTTGAAGCATTCTGTAAATTAGTTTTTTATATTCTGTATCTGATAATTCCAGGATTGTATCTTCATTTGGGAAAGTTTTTGATTCTTTTGTTTGGGGGGTTGTAGAAGCAGTCATGGTCTGCTTCTTTATGTGGTTTGATATCGACTGCTGTCTCCGAGCCATCACTAAGATATTGTAGTGATTTATTCTATATTTGCTCACTGAGTCTTATCTTGTTTTGTTTTCTTTCAATGTACGTGGATGGGTTACTAGATTGTGTTGTTTTGATTGTTGTAGCCCTTGACTTACTTATGACCTATTACCAGCTGGTTTGGGCTGTTACCAGATATATATGCCTGAGTCCATTCACTATTCTTGAGTAGAATCTGATTTTGGGTCATCAAGTGTGTGATGCACCCTATCACCTATCCACCTTGAGAAGTAGTGGTGATAGTTGTGTGCACCAGATTCTAGTAGTGGCTGGGGTTCACACTCCGGGGGGGCAGGATGCTGACAGGCTTCCCCCAAGTGTCAGTGAGGTAGGTGTGTCTCTATTCCTAAAGCACCTTGGTGGGTGGGCTCTGCAGCTGTACCTTAGGCCCCCAATGCAACCACCTGTACAGATTGGTAGGTGTCACCTTCCTTAGACCCCTAAGGCAGGAGGCTAGGTGGTCTGGGGGGAGCTTCAGCCCTCAGTTCCCTGTTGTGGGTCAGTGAGGGCTCTGTTGAATACGCAGAGATATCAGACCTGGGAAACTTGTCTTTCCTGTAAATCCGCTAAAAAAAAAATGCAGTCAGATCCCTATCAGAAATGCCTTTGCATTATAATAGCCACCTTGTTCCCTGTAGTGTTGAAAGCTGGAGACTGTGGATCACATATGCTTGGCTGGAGCTGGTTCTGTGTTTTTAGTCCAATTGGGGAAGGATTTTTGGTCCCTGGGTTTTTTGTGGTTGCTTTTTCAGGCCAGAAGAATGAGTTAGGGAAAGACCAAAAAAAAAAAAAAAAAAAAAAGGAAAAGAAAAACCACGGAGCAGTTCTCCCTCTGGCTCAGGAAATTCCAATGTTAATGAAGCTGCCTGGGAAGGGGAGGGGAGGGTTCAGAAAAACAGGAGAGAGTAGCACCCTGGAATATAGACAAAGTTACTTATCTTGCTTGGGATGACTATTTTATCTGAGATTCCCAAGGGGCGTGTCGCCTATGTGTGCTGGCTGGGTAGAGATCGCCCCCGAGGGTCAGGCCCACAGAAGCTGCGGTCCGTTCCTCCGCTGCCAGTCCGAAGCCCAGTGTCAAGGTTCCCTGGCTGGGACGCTGCACTCCTAGCTTCAAAAACAGTCGCTGCCTCCCAGAGACTTCTCCTCCCGCCAGCTGCATCACCGCATCGCCGCGCCGCCCGCGCTGACCGGCTGGGCCCCCTCCCGGGGTCAGTTCAGGGGGTAGGGCTGCGTCCTGTGTTTGCACCTTCTCAGGATGTCCTGCTCAGCTCCCCTGCACCCAGTCCAAAGCCCCGCGCCAAGGTTCCCTGGCTGGGACGCTGCGTTCCTGGCTCCAAAACCAGTCGCTGCCTCCCGGCGACTTCTCCTCCTGCCAGGCACGTTGCTGCGCCGCCCACGCTGACCAGCTGGGCTCTCTTCCGAGGTCAGTTCAGGGGGGTAGGGCTGTGCCCCGTGTTTGCGCCATCACAGGATGTTATGTTCAGCTTCCCCGCGCCCAGTCCTAAGCCCTGCGCCAAGGTTACCTGACTGGGACACTGGCTCCAGGCTCTGAAAACAGTCTCTGCTTCCCCATAGTTGTTCATTCTCCGTCTCTGTCACTCAGGTCAACTCTTTAAATCTGTGTTTGTTGTTCAGGGTTCGTAGATTGTCATGTATGTGATCGATTCACTTGTTTTTCTGAGTCTTTCTTTCAAGAGGGATCCGAGGTAGCGTCTACCTAGTTAGCCATCTTGGCCCCCCTCCTCTAACTAATTTTTTTCACATTCTTTTTTAGAAATTATTATTTTTTGTTAAAAATAAGCAGAAAGCAGTGGAGAATAACTGAACATTCTTTGACCTCTGAATCTAGGCTTCTCAAATCTTAATTATATAATTTCCTATGTGTGGTGTGATGGATCACTTTGTGTGGCCTTTCTCACCATGGTCTTGTAACTTCCACCCAAGTGATTGGGTGAGACTATACAAATAAGGTAATTATAGCCCACCAAGGGGATTGGATAGCTTGCTAATAATGCAAATAAGGTTCATTGCAGCTCTGTGGGGGTGGGACCTTGCAAATAAGGCCTATGGAACCCTAATGAAGGGATAGGTCAGTTTTGCTCTCCTGCTTGGTTTAAAATAAACCCGCTAGGTTTATTTTAAAGGCTGAAAGGAGAGGATCTCACTACCAACAAGGAAGAAGAGCCAGGAGTGGAGCTTGTCCTTTGGACCAAGGATCCCCACACTGAGAACTCCTGGAGCCAGGAGACTGAGAGAGAGAACTATAACACTGAAGATGGGAAGAAGCTGTGGCAGAGAATCAGCGGCAGGAGAGACCAGCGAGAGATGGTGCGGTGGGCTTACTAGCCCATGGAGCTAGAAAGCTGAGTACCTTCAGGCAGGAAACTTGCTGGAGGCGTAGGGTGCCTCCAGGCATTTGGTGGAACTAGGTTTGCTGACATGACCCATGGATCTAGATCTGAGTGCCTTCAGGCTGAGGCTTACCAGTAGAGTGGGGTGCCTTGGAGCACTTATTGGCAGAGCTAAAAGAGCTTCGTAATACTTTCCCGAGCAGGGCAGAGGCCAAGGGGCAGAAAGAGCCTTTGGGCACAGGTGAAAAGAGGCTGTCCTGGTGGAAGAACTGTATCCTGAGCATTCCAGAACCTGAATTGTAACTTGTTACTTCCCTATTAAACCCCGTAACTGTGAATGTGACCTGCGACTTCTGTGTGGTTATTGCAATGAATTATTGAACCCAGTAGAGAAGTAGAGAGTGCTGTGGGAGGGACAGGTGGTGTCAGAGTTGGTAAAGATGCAGAGAAAGGAGGCATGTCTAACTTCCATCTCATAGGAATCAGCCTTGGGCTGTTGATTTTGATTCTCCTACCCCCTTGTGAAGTTAGAGGAGATTAGGCTCCACCCACAATGCTGTTTTTATACTAAGTAAATGTCATGGATTGAATTGTCTCCCCCCAAAATGTGTGTCACCTTGGCTAGTCCATGATTCTCAGTATTGTCTGATTGTCCACCATTTAGTCATCTGATATGATTTTCCTCTGTGTTGTAAATCTTATCTTGGTAATGACCTGGGATTAGTGGCAGTTATGTTAACAATGCAGGACTCAATCTACAAGATTATGTTTTGTCTAAAGCTAATCTCTCTTGAGATACAAAAAAGAGAAGTGAGCGGAGAGACAGGGTGACCTCATACCGTCAAGAAAGTAGCGCTAGGAGAAGAACATGTCCTTTGGACCCAAGGTCCCTGTGGAAGATTCCTGACAAGGACCTTACTCCAGAGCCAACAGAGAGAGAAAGCCTTCCCCTGGAGCTGATGCCCTGAATTTGGACTTCTAGCTTACTAGACTGTGACAGAATAAACTTCTGTTTGTTAGAGCCAGCCACTTGTGATATTTCTGTTATACCAGTACAATATAACGAAGACAGAATTTGGTACTGGGAGAGGGATGCTACTCTAACAGATACCTAAAATGTGGAAACAGTTTTGAAATTGTGAACAGATAGAGGCTGGGAGAGTTTTAAAGTGCCTAATAACAAAAAGCCTAGGTTGCCTTTAGGAGACTGTTGGTGGAATTATGAACATCAAAGAGAATTCTGGTGAAGACTCAGAAGGAAGTGTGGGGAGCTGCTACACTGGAGACAATGCAGACATCGAGAAGGAGCAGCAAAGAAATGGCAGTAGCAAAGAAAACGCAGTAGCAGAACCGGGAGACTTTCGCAGGACAGCTCTGGAGCTGACGTGCGGAGTGAGAGAGCTGAATGTCTTTGCACAGGAGGCTTCTTGGCCGAGTGGTTTGCCTCTAAGTACTTATCAGTGGAGCTAAAGAGCTTTGGAACACTCACCCTAGCAGGGCAGACACGGGTGGTGAGGCTCAAAGGGTGGAGAGGCCAAAGAATTAGGAAGCAAAAGCTGAAGAGACAAAGAACACAGGAAGCAGAGCTGCCTCAGTCTCAAAGCACATGGCCATGATTTCTGGGGTCTCAGAGGGTGGAGTTGCCACTTAGATGGACTAGGAGAATGGGTCTGCTAAAAGCTGAGGGAGCGGAGTTGCCATTCCAGTGGCCCTGGAAGGCAGAGCTGAAGCCAGGGCTGAGGGACCACCACCCAGAATCTGGAGATGGGGGCCAACACTCAGAGTCTGGAGGGCAGGGCCGTTGCCTAAATGGTCTCAGAGAACAGAGAATTGTTTTCAAGTCTTGAGGGCTAATGTAATGTGTTCTGCTGACTTGCCTGGTGCCTGTAATTCCTCCTTTCATTCCAATTTCTCTCATTGGTAATGGCAGTGTCTACCTTGTGCCTGCCTGTTGCACCATTGTTCCTTTGGAAGCAAATAAATTGTATTCCAGATTTCACAGATGAAGAGAAATTTTTGAATTTTGGACTTGGAGTTGAATTAAGACTTTTGATATGATATGATGAATTTTTTTGCATGTGGCAAGGACATGAACTTTGGGGGGCTAAAGGGTGGAATGTCGTGAGTTGAACTGTGTCTTCCAAAAACATGTATCAACTTGTCTAGTCCATGCTTCCCAGTATTGTGTGTTTGTCCACCATTTTGTCATCTGATGTTATTTTCTTACGCATTGTAAATCCTACTTCTATGATGTTAATAAGGTGGAATTAGTAGCAGTTTAGCTAATGAGGCAGGACTCAATCTACAAGATTATGTTTTGTGTAAAGCCAATCTCTTTTGAGATATAAAAGAGAGAAGCAATCAGAGAGACAGGGGGACCACATACTATCAAGAAAGTAGTGCCAGGAGAAAAGCATATCCTTTGGGCCCAGGGTCCCTGTGCTGAGAAGCTCTTAGTCCAGGGGAAGACTGATGACAAGGACCTTTCTCCAGAGCCACAGATAGAGAAAGCCTTCCCCTGAAGCTGACACCCTGAATTTAGACTTCTAGCCTACTAGACTGTGAGAGAATAAACTTCTGTTTGTTAAAGCCACCCACTCGTGGTATTTCTGATATAGCAGCACTAGATAACTAAGACAGGAAGCTTCAGATTTAAAAGTATATACCAACATTACATGTAACATAGCTGAAATAAGTTTCAGATTTTAAAACAATAATAATAAACCATTATGATAATGTTGAAGCCACACTATACATCTCTCTGATTGTCCTCACTCCCTTTACTACCCAGAAGTAATCTGCATTCTTAATTGGTGTTTATTACTTCATCATGTCTTTATACTACTTCTATTTATTGTAGTCATTTAGACTAGGAAGTACATTTAAGGTCCTCAAAGAAACTTTATTTGGAAGAAATTCATTTTAAAATAAATTACTTTTAAAATATTTTTAAAATAATTTATTTCATATTAACTTTTTAATGGAAGTCTGGGTAGCACAAGTGGTTTGCAATTGGCTGTTAGTCTAAGGTTGGCAATTTGAGCTCACCCAGGGGCACCATGGAAGAAAGGCCTAGTGAAATGTTTCATTACAGATTACAGCCAGGAAAATCCTATGGAGCAGTTCTACTCTGTAACACATGGGGTCACCATGAGTTGGAATTGTCTTCATGGCAATGTGTGTGTGTATGTTTTTAACGAACTTTTAAGATAAAATCTAGTGTGAAAACTTGAAATTTGAAATAGCAAACGCTTTGTGAAATTTGTTGGACAGAATCTGGTAAGAAGACACTTTTTTTAATCTATGGCCACTGATTGCCTACTCAGTGACCATTTTCTCACACATACTTCCTGCTTAAAGAACCAGTCTCGTTCCATGGAGGCAGAAAAATCCTAGATATTCATTTTCCAGTATCTTTGTAGCTTCACTTGACCATGGCCAATGGGATGGGAGGAAAAGTGCTACCAGTTTCTGAAAGGCTTTGCTCCCTTAGAATAAGAGAGACAGAGAGACTAATGAAAGAAAATACTTTCTTCTTTGCTACTTTTGGAAGTTGTCTTGTGAGGATGTAATGATGGGAGCAATGTAGCCATTTTATGATCCTGGTGGGTAAGTCAAGTGAGAGGTCTGACATTTCTGAGCTACAGAAAAAATGAACTTTGTAACAGCCTACATCTGACTTTTTATTATGTGATGTAATTAGCCCTGGTGGTGCAGTAGTCAAGCTTTTGGCTGCTAACCAAAAGGTCGGCAGTTTAAATCCACCAGTCTCTCCCTGGAAACCCTATGGGGCAGTTCTACTGTGTCCTATGTTATGAGTTGGAATCAACTCAAAGGCAACGGGTTTGTTTGTTTTTTGGTTTTAGTTAGGTATTATCTTACCCGTTGTTGAAACATTCTTACTGAGATAGTCTTTATTTGAGAGTTAGAATGATTTTACGCCATTTAAGTATCAAAAACTGTCCAAAATATACTGATACTGGGCATCAGTGTTGGATGTGGTTTAAAGGGTGGATGGATAAATGGTAAAGAGTGCATGTTAAATTAAAGTTACATCACTGAATTCGCACTTATTAAAAATAAATTTGTTTTCAATAAACTGAGGATACTTAACACTATTTTCCCTAATCAAGATGAGACTAAACATCAACTTTTAGTATGGACAGTTGCCATTTTTAGCAAAGCAAATGAGCGAAAAGATCTTAGCTAAAGCAGAAATATTAAAAAGGAGTTAAGTTAGTTTTGCAACTTTAAACACCAAAATTTTTACTTCTATAGTTATATAAATATTTATCCAACTATCATTTTTATAGATGAAAACTATAAATAGCAGCAGAACATTGTCTGAGGTAGTGTCGGAAGATGAGCTCCTCAGGTTGGAAGGCACTCAGAATATGACTGGGGAAGAGCTGCCTTCTCAAAGTAGAGTCAGTCTTAATGGTGTGGCTGGAGTCAAGATTTCAGGGCCCTTATTTGATGATGTGACAAGACTTCAAATGAGAAGAAAATGCTGTAAACATCCATTACTAATCAGAAAATGGAATGTATAAAGTATGAATCTAGGTAAGTTGGAAGTCGTCAAAAATAAGATGCATCATATAAATATCGGTATCCTAGGCATTAGTGAGCTGAAATGGACTGGTATTGGCCATTTTGCATTAGATGATAATATGGTCTACTATGCGAGGAATGACAAATTGAAAAGGAATGGTGTTGCGTTCATCTTCAAAAAGAACATTTCAAGGTTTATCCTGAAATACAACACTGTCAGTGATAGAGTGATATCCATATACCTATAAGGAAGACCAGTTAATAAGACTAATATTCAAATTTAAGGCCAAATATGAAGAAATTGAAGATTTTTACCAACTTCTCAGTCTGAAATTGATTAAACATGCAATCAAGATGCATTGATAATTACTGGAGATTGGAAGGCAAAAGTTGGAAACAAAGAAGGGTTGGTAGTTGGAAAATATGGCCTAGGTGATAGAAATGATACTGGAGATCACATGATAGAATTTTGCAATATCAATAACTTCTTCATTGCAAATAATTTTTTTCAACAACATAAACAAAGACTATACACATGGACTTTGCCAGATGGAATGTAGAGGAATCAAATCAACCACATCTGTGTTGATTTGATTCCTGCATATGTAGTCCTCTTCCACTGAAACAGACAATGAAAAACCTAAATATCATCAGTCAGAACAAGGCCAGGGGCCAACTGTGGAGCAGACCATCAACTGCTCATATGCAAGCTCAACTTGAAACTGAAGAAAATTAGAACAAGTCCATGAGAGCCAAAGTATGACCCTGAGTATATCCCATCTGAATTTAGAGTCCATCTCAAGAATAGATTTGAGGCATAAACATTAATGACCAAAGACCAGATGAGTTGTGGAATGACATCAAGGTATCATACATGGAGAAAGCAAGAGGTCATTAAAAAGAGAGGAAAGAAAAAAAGGACGAAAATGGATATCAGATCAGAAGAGACTCTGAAAGTTGCTCTTGAACATACAGTAGCTAAAGCAAAAGGAAGAAATGATGAGTCAAAGAGTTGAATAGAAGATTTCAAAAGGGCTGCTCAGGAAGACAAAGTCAAGCATTATAATGGCATATGTAAAAACCCGGGGTTAGAAAACCAAAAGTGAAGAACACACTCAGCATTTCTAAAGCTGAAAGAACTGAAGAAAAACTTCAAGCCTAGAGTTGCAATATTGAAGAATTCTATAGGCAAAATACTAAACAATAAAAGAAGTGTCACAAGAAGATGGAAGGAATACAGTCACTATACCAAAAAGACTTGGTCAACATTTAGTCATTTCAGGGGGTAGAACTGATGGTAATAAAGGAAGAAGTCCAAGCTGCACTGACGACACTGGGGAAAAACAAAGATCCAGGAATTGACTCAATACCAATTGTCAAGTTTCAACAAAAGAATGCAGCGCTGAAAGTGCTCATTTGTCTATGCCAAGAAATTTGGAAGACAGCAACCTGGCAACAGACCGGAAGAGATTCCTATTTATGCCTATTCCAAAGAAAGGTGATCCAACTGAATGCAGAAATTATCGAATCATATTATTAATATCACACCCAAGCAAAATTTTGCTGATGATCATTCAAAAGTGGCTGCAGCAGTATGCTGACAGGGAACTGCCAGAAATTCAGGCCAGATTCAGGAGAGGATGTGGAACCAGGGTTATTGCATATGGAATATATTCCTGAATGTGACAATACTGTGAAAATAAACAGGAACAAATACACAAGCATTTCAGCACTTAGTGGACATCTCGACTAAATCAGAACTTTCCTTTCCTGGCCTTCAAAGCTGCCAACGTGTCAAAATCAATGTCTTTCACCAACTCAGTTTTTAATGTGTCACTATTTTTTTAAGCCATAATTCAAACCTAAAGCCTGAAAATTTCATTAAAGTCAGATATATATTTCCAAGACAGTGGTGATTTTTTAAAGAAAATTTGAAAAGACCGAAAAAAAACCCTGAATTTAAGATTTAAGTTATGTTTCTAAACATGTATCAAGAAACATATCATTTCCCCCACTTGATTTTTTTTTTATAATTTTTATTGTGCTTCAAGTGTTTTTTTTTTCAAGTGAAAGTTTAAAAATCAAGTCAGTCTCTCACACAAAAACTTACATACATCTTGCTACATACTCCCAATTTCACTCCCCCTAATTTTTTTTTTTTCATGAGAAAGCCTGCTCCCTCCCTCCACTCTCTCTTTTCATGTCCATTTCACCAGCTTCTTACCCCCTCTACTCTCTCATCTCCCCTCCAGGCAGGAGATACCAACATAGTCTCAAGTGCTCACCTGATCCAAGAAGCTCACTCCTCACCAGCATAGCCCTCCAACCCATTGTCCAGTCCAATCCATGTCTGAAGAGTTGGCTTCGGGAATGGTTCCTGTCCTGGGCCAACAGGAGGCCTGGGAGCCATGACCACCGGGGTCCTTCTAGTCTGTCGGACCATTAAGTCTGGTCTTTTATGAGAATTTGGGGTCTGCATCCCACTGCTCTCCTGCTCCCTCAGGGGTTCTCTGTTGTGTTCCCTGTCACAGCAGTCATCGGTCCTAGCTGGGCACCATCTAGTTCTCCTGGTCTCAGGACGATGTAGTCTCTGGTTCATGTAGCTCTTTCTGTCTCTTGGGCTGGTAATTACCTTGTGTCCTTGGTGTTCTTCATTCTCCTTTGATCCAAGTGGGTTGAGATTCATTGATGCATCTTAGATGACCGCTTGCTAGCATTAAAACCCCAAACACCAGTTTTCAAAGTGGGATGCAGAATATTTTCTTAATAGATTTTATTATGCCCATTGATTTAGATATCCCCTGAAACCATGGTCCCCAAACCTCCGTCCCTGCTACGCTGGCCTTCGAAGCATTCAGTTTATTCAGGAAACTTCTTTTCTTTTGGTTTAGTCCCATTGTGCTGACCTCCCCTATATTGTGTGTTGTCTTTCCCTTCACCTAAAGTAGTTCTTATCTACTAATTAGTGAATACCCTTCTCTCACCCTCCCTCCCTTCCCCCCCTTGTAACCACAAAAGAGTGTTTTCTTCTCAGTTCAAACTATTTCTCAAGTTCTTATAATAGTTGTCTAATACAATATCTGTCCTTTTGCAACTGACTAATTTTACTCGGTCTAATGCCTTCCAGGTTCCTCCATGTTATGAAATGTTTCACATTCATCACTGTTCTTTATCGATGTGTAGTATTCCATTGTGTGAATATACTATAATTTATTTATCCATTCATCTGTTGGCAGGCACCTTGGTTGTTTCCATCTTTTTGCTATTGTAAACAGTGCTGCGATAAACATGGGTGTGGATATATCTGTTCGTGTAAAGGCTCTTATTTCTCTAGGATATATTCCGAGGAGTGGGATTGCTGAATCCTATGGTAGTTCTATCTCTGGCTTTTTGAGGAAGTGCCAAATCGATTTCCAAAGTGGTTGTACCATTTTACATTCCCACCAGCAGTGTATAAGTGTTCCAATCTCTCCACAGCCTCTCCAACATTTATTATTTTGTGTTTTTTGGATTAATGCCAGCCTTGTTGGAGTGAGATGGAATCTCATTGTAGTTTTGATTTGCATTTCTCTAATGGCTAATAATCCTGAGCATTTCCTCATGTATCTGTTAGCTACCTGAATGTCTTCTTTAGTGAAGTGTCTATTCATATCTTTTGCCCATTTTTTTTGGTGGGAGGCGGTTATTTGCCTTTTTGTAATTGAGTTTTTGCAGTGTCATGTAGATTTTAGAGATCAGGCACGGGTCCAAAATGTCATAGCTAAAAGCTTTTTCCCAGTCTGTAGGTAGTCTTTTTACTCTTTTGGTGAAGTCTTTGGATGAGCATAGGTGTTTGATTTTTAGGAGCTCCCAGTTATCTAGTTTTTCTTCTGCATTCTTAATAATGTATTAGGGCTCCTAACATTGTCCCTATTTTTTCTTCCATGAGCTGTACTGTTTTAGGTTTTATATTTAGGTCTTTGATCCATTTTGAGCTCGTTTTTGTGCATGGAGTGAGGTATGAGTCTTGTTTTATTTTTTTGCAGATGGATATCCAGTTATGCCAGCACCATTTGTTAAAAAAACTGTCTTTTCCCCACTTAACTATTTTGGGGGCTTTGTCAAATATCAGCTGCTCATATGTGGATGGATTTATGTCTAGATTCTCAATTCTGGTCCATTGGTCTATGTATCTGTTGTTGCAGCAGAACCAGGCTGTTTTGACTACTGTGGTGGTATAATAGGTTCTAAAATCAGGTAAAGTAAGGCCTCGCGCTTTGTTCTTCTTTTTCAGTAATGCTTTACTTATCTGGGGCCTCTTTCCCTTCCATATGAAGTTAGTGATTTGTTTCTCCAACCCATTAAAGCATGTCATTGGAATTCGGATCAGAATTTCATTAAATGTATAGATCGCTTTCGGTAGAATAGACATTTTTATAATGTTGTTTTCCTGTGCATGAGCAAGGTATGTTTTTCCACTTATGTAGGTCTCTTTTGGTTTCTTGCAGAAGTGTATTGTAGTTATCTTTGTATAAGTCTTTTACATCTCTGGTAAGATTTATTCCTAAGTATTTGTCTTCTTGGGGGCTACTGTAAATGGTATTGATTTGGTGATTTCCCCTTCGATGTTCTTTTTGTTGGTGTAGAGGAATCCAACTGATTTTCGTATGTTTGTCTTGTATCCCGATACTCTGCTGAACTCTTCTATTTCAGTAGTTTTCTTGAGGATTCTTAGGGTTTTCTGTGTATAAGATCATGTGGTCTGCAAATAGAAATAATTTTACTTCTTCCTTGCCAATCTGGATGCTCTTTATTTCTTTGTCTAGCCTAATTGCTCTGGCTAGGACCTCCAGCACAATGTTAAATAAGAGCAGTGATAAAGGGTACCCTTTTCTGGTTCCCGTTCTCAAGGGAAATGCTTTCAGGCTCTCTCCATTTAGAATGATATTGGCTGTTGACTTTGTATAAATGCCCTTTATTATGCTGAGGAATTTTCCTTCTATTCCTATTTTGCTGAGAGTTTTTATCATGAATGGTGCTAAACTTTGTCAAATGCCTTTTCTGCATCAATTGATAAAATCATGTGATTCTTGTCTTTTGTTTTATTTATGTGATGGATTACATTAGTTGTTTTTCTAATGGTAAACCATCCCTGCATACTTGGTATGAATCCCACTTGGTCATGGTGAATTGTTTTTTTTTTTGATATGTTGTTGAATTCTATTGGCTAGAATTTTGTTGAGGATTTTTGCATCTAAGTTCATGAAGGATATAGGTCTATAATCTTCTTTTTCTGTGGTGTCTTTACCTGGTTTTGGTATCAAGGATATGCTGGCTTCACAGAATGAGTTTGGTAGTATTCTGTCTTTTTCTATGCTCTGAAATACCTTCAGTAGTAGTGGTGTTAACCCTTCTCTGAAAGTTTGGTAGAACTCTGGAGTGAAACCATCCAGGCCAGGGCTTTTTTTTGTTGGGAGCTTTTTTTTTTTATTATCTTTTCAATCTCTTCTTTTGTTATAGGTCTATTTAGTTGTTCTACCTCTGTGTTAGTTTAGGTAGGTAGTGTGTTTCTAGGAAATCATCCATTTCTTCTAGGTTTTTAAATTTGTTAGAGTACAATTTTTCATAGTAACCTGATAAAAAAAAAAACAACAAAAAAAAACCCTGATAGGATTCTTTTAATTTTAGTTAGATCTGTTGGAATATCGCCCATCTCATTTCTTTTTCAGGTTATTTGCTTCCTCTCCTATTTTTCTTTTGACGGTTTGGCCAGTGGCTTATCAGGTTTGTTGATTTTTTCAAAGAATTGGCTTTTGGTCTTGTCAATTCTTTTAAATTGTTCTTCTGCTTTCTATTTCATTTAGTTCTGCTCTAATTTTTATTATTTGTTTTCTTCTGGTGCCTGAGGGTTTCTTTTGTTGCTCTCTTTCTATTTGTTCAAGTTGTAGGGATAGTTCTTTGATTTTGACCCTTTCTTCTTTTTGTATATGTGCATTTATTGATATAAATTGGCCTCTGAGCACTGCTTTCACTGTGTCCCAGGGGTTCTGATAGGAAATGTTTTCATTCTCATTGGATTATCTGAATTTCTTTATTCCATCCTTAATGTCTTCTATAATCTAGTCTTTTTTTGAGCAGGGTATTGTTCAGTTTCCAAGCGTTTGATTTCTTTTCCTTGCTTTTCCTGTTATGATTTCCACTTTTATGGCCTTACGGTCAGAGAAGATGCTTCATAATATTTCAATGTTTTGGATTCTGCTAAGGCTTGCTTTATGACCTAAAATGTGGTCTATTGTAGAAAATGTTCCATGTGCCCTGGAAAAGAAATTATAGTTGGTTGCTGTCGGGTGGAGTGTTCTGTATATATCTATGAGGTCAAGTTGGTTGATTGTGGCATTTGGGTCTTCCCTGTCTTTATTGAGCTTCTTTCTGGATTTCCAGTTCTTCACTGAAAGTGGTGCGTTGAAGTCTCCTACTATTGTTGTGGAGCTGTCTATCTCACTTTTCAATGCTGATAGAGTTTGTTTTATGTATCTTGCAGCCCTGTCATTGGGTGCATAAATATTTAATATGGTAATATCTTCTTGGTGTATTGTTCCTTTAATCATTATATAGTGTCCTCCCTTATCCTTTATAATGGATTTAACTTTAAAGTCTATTTTGTCAGAAATTAATATTACCACTCCTACTCTTTTTTGATTGTTGTTTGCTTGATATATGTTTTTCCATCCTTTGAGTTTTAGTTTGTTTGTGTCTCTAAGTCTAAGGTGTGTCTCTTGTAGGCAGCATATAGATAGATCTTGTTTTTTAATCCATTCTTCCACTCTCTGTCTCTTTATTGGTGCATTTAGTCCATTTACATTCAGCGTAATTATGGATAGGTATGCATTTTGTGCTATCATTTTGATGTCTTTTTTTGTGTGTTGTTGACTGTTTCTTTTTCCCACTTCATTTTATGTGCTGACTTGATTATCTTTATATATTGTCCATTCCTCTTGTCTGTTGTTGATTTTGTTTCTGCTGAGTATTTTTTTTCTTGTGTTTTATTTTGATGAGTAGGATAGTTAGTCTTTTTTGTGGTTACCTTATTATTTACCCCAATTTTTCTAAATTTAAACCTAACTTTTATTTCTTTGTATCACCGTATCTTCCTCTTCATAATGGAAGAGCTATGATTACATTTCTTAGTCCCTCTTTATTGTTTTAATGTTGTCTTCTTTTATATAATAACATCATTGTTACCCTGTTTTGAACTTTTTTTTTATAGTCTTGCTTTGTTTTTTTTATTTCACTGTCTGGGTTGACTTCTGATTGCTCTGCCAGTGCTCTAGTCTTGGGTTGATACCTGATATTATTGATTTTCTAGCCAAAGAACTCCCTTTAGTATTTCTCGTAGTTTTGGTTCGGTTTTACAAATTCCCTGAGCTTCTGTTTACCTGGATATGTCCTAATTTCACCTTCATATTTAAGAGAGAGTTTTGCTGGATATATTATTTCTGGCTGGCATTTTTTTTCCTTCAATTTTTTAAATATGTCATCCCATTGTCTTCTCGCCTGCATGTTTTTCTCTGCCAAGTAGTCCAAGCTTATTCTTATGGGCTTTCCTTTGTAGGTGACTTTTCTTTTATCCCTTGCTGCTCTTAAAATTCTCTCTTTATCTTTGGTTTTGGCAAGTTTGGTTATAATATGTCTTGGTGACTTTCTTTTAAAATCTACCTCATGTGGATTTCGATGAGCATCTTGGGATAGATATCTTTTCATCTTTCACAATATTAGAGAAGTTTTCTGCCAACAAATCTTCAACAATTCTCTCTGTATTTTCTGTTATCCCTCCCTGCTCTGGTACTCCAATCACTCGTAAGTTATTTCTCTTGATAGAGTCCCACATGGTTTGTAAGTTTTCTTCATTTTTTAATATTCTTTCATCTGATTTTTCTTCAAATATATTAGTGCCAAGTGATTTATCTTCAAGTTCAGAAATTCTGGCTTCTACTTGCTCAATTCTTCCCTTCTAACTTTCTATTGAATTGTCTACTTCTGTAATTTTATTGTTAATTTTCTGAATTTCTGATTGCTGTCTGTCTATGGATTTTTCCAGCTTATTAAACTTTTCATTATGTCCCTGAATAATCTTTCTAATTTCTTCAATTGCTTTATCCATGTGTCCCTTGGCTTGTTCTGTGTATTGCCTTATTATCTTCCTGATGTCTTGAAGGGTTCTGTATATTAATCTTTTGTATTCTGCTTCTAGCAATTCCAGGAAGACACTTTTATCTAGAAGATCCCTTGATTCTTTGTTTTGAGAGCTTGTTGAGGTGATCACGTTCTACTTCTTTATGTGACTTGATATCGACTGTTGTCTCTGAGCCATCTATAAGTTATTGTATTAGTTTATGCTTGCTTACTGTGTCATAGCTTCTTGCTTTGTTTTGTTTTGATATACCCAAATGGGTTGCTTGAGTGAGCTAGCTTGATTATTTTTGCTTTTGGAACTCTGCCGTCCTGTCCCCAGATGGCTAGAGCTGTTTTCAGGTATATCAGTTTAGGAGCGCATTCACTTTTTTTGTGACTTCAGCTCAGGTTTCCAGGTAGCTGATATCAAGTGTGTGGTACAGGCTCTGTCCTACAGTTTTAGAGGCTCAAGGGTGATTGACGTGAGCAGTAGGGGGGTCACGCTCTGAACAAGGCAGGGGGCTGAGAACCAACCCCTGAGTGTCTCTGAGGAAAGGGCATCCCTGTTCCCTAGAGCGTGCAGGTGGGTGGGTTCTGTAGATGGGCCATGGGCACCCAAAGTTTTTGGTTGAAAGGACTGGGAGTACCAGTTATTCTTGGACCCCTGTCGCGGGTGGCTGGGTGACCTGAGTGGAGGTATCAGTCCTTAGTTCCCTGATGTGGGTAGGTGAGGACCTTGCCTAATAGGCAAAGCATTGTCAGACATCAAACACCCACCTCTCCACTGTAGAGCTGAAGCGGTTGGAGTCTGCCAACAAGGGCCTATTCTCCCAAAACAGGCCCA
Source organism: Loxodonta africana (assembly GCF_030014295.1). Classification (NCBI taxonomy): domain Eukaryota; kingdom Metazoa; phylum Chordata; class Mammalia; order Proboscidea; family Elephantidae; genus Loxodonta; species Loxodonta africana. The sequence goes on from NC_087342.1 coordinate 176,834,714, forward strand.
TACAGGTCCATGCAGAAGGGAAAGGTGCTCAGAGTCCATGGACCATTTATGCCTGGACAGGAGCCGCTTCTGTCCTGAGCTCCCCCAGTTAGTGGAGCTGGCAAATTATGTTTTCCCCCAATTGCAAAATTTTTCCTTCTCCAAGGCCAGGAGGATGGCCCTAGGTGCTCAACAGTGCCTGTCTCAGGCCCAGGGAATTCAGCCGCTGAAGCCAGCTTGGGGGGGGGCACGGTAAAATATATGCAACTACTTATCTCTTGCTCGCAGCACCGTTCTTCTCAGGTTCCAGAGGTGTGAGTAGGCTGTGTGACTGGCTGCTTCTCCCTGAGGAAACTGCGGCCAAATGCTAGTACCAGCCCACCGCTGCTGCCGTTCCAGGAATGGTGCCTGAGGGCTTCCCGCGATTCAGGTCTGGTAACTCCTCTCTGGGTATGAATGGTCTCTTCCTCCCTCTGCCCCTCAGTTCATTTTCTAAGCTTGCCTTTGAAGCTCAGGGCTCCCAGTTTGTCACAAATATACTTGTTTCATTTGTTTTTTCAGGTCTTTGTTGTAAAGAGGGCTCACCAGAAGCGTCTGTCTATTCTGCCATCTTGGTCCGCCTCCTTCTATAGGGATTTGAAGCAGAAAATTTTAGCTTGCTGAGGAATATATTTTTCTAAACATTTAGATGTTCAAGTTCTGATGACATCCCTTGACATTCTGTGCAGAAGGATTGGTTAGGCAGGACTAACACATACTGCAGAATGAGAACTATTTAAACTTGTGTTTAGGGCTATGGATGCTCTCCAGTTTTTTGCCCCTGGCACATTGCCATTCTGTGAGGAATGCTTTTTATCATTTGGATAGTTTTCTTTGATACCTGTTGTGCATAACAATGATGGGACTTTCCAGAAGAGTACATTTCTTTGGACAAAAACATAGATGGTGGTATCTGTCCTATGTAACAGTTAATTTTGCTGCTGAACGTCAGGAAATCATGGTTTTAATCATTCACTCCTAATTTAATGTCATGAAATCATCAGTAAAACTAGGATTTCTGGCATTGCAACCGCAGTCACTCTGAGCTCAGCTGAAATCTATGAAGAAAAAATGGGCTTCAAGCCACTGAGCTTGCTCCTAGAAAACCTCAGAAATACAATATCTGAATAGTCCTCCTTCCCTCAACTTGGAGATCTCCAGAGAGCAGCTTGACATAGTAGAAAAAAAGTACAGAAACAAGATTTTTAAGCTTGGTACCTTTATTCTCTGGTCACTTAATTTTGAGCAAGCCATTCACTTTTCCTAAGCCCTGATTTTGTTTTAAATGAAAATAATTTTTTTCCTGTCAACTACAGCATTGCATGGAGGTCAAGAGAACTTATATGCGTCAACAGGCTAGAAAAATTCTAGAACATTTTTAAATGTTAAATGTTACTGTATTTCTCAGGCCATAGAATATTCAAAGCTACTATTTGGAAAGGAGGAGCCTCTGAGAAGCATGTATATCAAAAATAGGAATGACAAGTGACAAGCTGACAGCAAAGATTAACTGGAAACCAAAGGATGACAATTGATGGTTATAATGATTACTAACTAATCAGTGGAAAGGTGAATTATATTTAGAATACTCTGTTAAAAAAAAAGCACACAAATGTGTAATACAATTTAAAAATATTTTAATGGTAAATTTTGTCTGTATTTTGGGACTGTAAAGAGGCAAGATTCAGCTGTTAGAAAATAATCTTGTATTGTTTTGCTTTGCAAATGTCTTATTCCCTTGCCCTTATTCATGTAGTAGGTACCAGGTAAAAATTGGCCTCACAAATGCTTGAATTTGTCATAACTTTTTACCTAAATATTTTCCCAAGAACCATTTCACATTCTGAATATCAAATTGTTTGGCCTTTTCTGGCTTCTTCTTGAGTCTTGTTTAATACTGACTCTCCTTCTCTCTCTGGCCTGGCCCTCTGCACAGCTTATAATACTTTGACCCAATATTATCTGTGACACATAAGCTCCTGTGTTCTTTGGCATGGACCCTGTGGTAATCTGAAACATTTCTGCAAATTCTTTGACAGTCCTCCCATCAAAAGAGAGAGTCCAATTGTCTCCAGTTGAATATGGCCAATCTTAATAGGAAAAACTGGGAAAGGCCTGGGAGTTCACTCTACTTCCAAACTAACACGTTAGTCTGTCACAGTTTCAAGGGTGCTGGCAGAAGACAGGAGACTTCTGGGTCAAAAAAGGTCTTAATTACTTATGACAATAGCAATAGACACAGTGTTAGCCTTTTCTTGTACTAACTCCTTGTACTGATTTTGTAGAAATTTCTGAATTCCTACTGGGAAACACATAGGGGACCAGGTGAAAACTTCACACACAGTGGGTTGCATTACAAGGGAGAAACTCTGAGCTTGTTGTTGTTAGGTGCCATCTGGTTGGTTCCCACTCATAGCGATCCTATGTACAATAGAACAAAACACTGCCCCGTCCTGCGCCATCCTCACAATCTTTGTTATGTTGAGGCCATTGTTGCAGCCACCGTGTCAATCCATCTCATTGAAGGTCTTTCTCTTTTTCAGTGATCCTTTTTTTTTTTTTCTACTTTACCAAACATGATGTTCTTCTTCGGGGACTGATTCCTCCTGATAACATGTCGAAAGCATATGTGACATAATCTTGTGATCCTTGCTTCTAAGGTGCGTTCTGGCTATAACTCTTCTAAGACAGACCTGTTTGTTCTTTTGGCAATCCATGGTATATTCAATATTCTTTGCCAACACCACAATTCAAAGGTGTTAATTCTTTTTCAGTCTTGCTTGTTCATTGTCCGGCTTTCACATGCATATGAGGCAACTGAAAACACCGTGGCTTAGGTCAGGCACACCTTAGTCTTCAAGGTGACATCTTTGCTTTTCAACACTTTAAGGAGGTCTTTTGCAGCAGATTTGCCCAATGCAACACATCGTTTGATATCTTGACTGCTGCTTCCATGGATGCTGATTGTGGATCCAAGTAAAATGAAATTCTTGACTACTTTAGTATTTTCTCTGTTTATCATGATGTTGCCTATTGGTCCAGTTGTGAGGATTTCTGTTTTCTTTATGTTGAGATGCAATCCAAACTGAAGGCTGTGGTCTTTGCACTTCATCAGTAAGTGCTTCAAGTTTTTTTCACTTATAGCAAGCAAGGTTGTGTCATCTGCATAGTATGGATTGTTAATGAGCCTTTCTCCAATCTTGATGCCTCATTCTTCTTCATATAGTCTAGCTTCTTGGATTATTTGCTCAGCCTTCAGGTTGAATAAATATGGTGAAAGGATAAAACCCTGTACACACCTTTCCTGAATTTAAACTATGCAGTATCCCCTTGTTCTGTTCGAATGACTGCCTCTTGATCCACGTACAGGTCCCTCATAAGCACAATTAAAAGTTCTGGAATTATCATTCTTCACAATGTTATCCGTAGTTTGTTATGATCCACACAGTTGAATACCTTTGCACAGTCAATAAAACACAGGTAAACATCTTTCTGGTGTTCTCTGTTTTCAGCCAGGATCCTTCTGACCTCAGCAATGATATCCCTGTTTCCATGTCCTCTTCTGCATCTGGCTTAAATTTCTGGCAGTTCCCTGTCAATATACTGCTGCAGCCACTCTTAGGGATCAGTATATTCAGGAATGTAGATTCCTGCCTGTAACCACTTGTTCTGAAACCTAGGACAGATTTGTTTGCTTGTTTGTTTTATTTCTTTTCTGTATGACTTTGCGTTGTATTGGTTGCCTGTGGGGGATATCTGTTCTACTTTGGAAGGAAGCCACACCACACAGGTTGCTGATTTGTTTTAGATTGTGAGGAATCTCCGTTGCACTGAATTTGTTTGCTTTGGCTACCTGTCCCATTGCCTGGATTACTTTATAAAAGTAGGAGTTTTATATAGGGTTCTTCTGAGACTCCATTTCTCTCTCTAACACCCTCTTTTTCACAAGTGGAGGAGCTGTGAGTTATCTTGAGGTGCTGCTTCTACACTGACCCACGTACTTTATATTATGAAGTAATTTCTCAAAGTTCCTTGCACGTATATAACATTTTTCCTTACTTCCATTTCTAGGCAGCTTTTTCTAGGACACTTGCATAGTTTTGTCCTTGACAACCTGTATGTTTTTGCTCATATGTTTTCTAAGCAGGCTCTCTCTGATCACCTCATTAAAATAGCAAGCTCTGTCTTCACAGACAACCAATCCTCTACTCTGCTTGTTATAGCACTTATCACCATCTCACATACTACACATCTTATTTACTTCTCTGTCCGTTTACCTCTTCACTCTGACGTAAAGCTACATCACTAGTGCCTTAACCTGTTACTTAATCCACTGTCTTTCAAGTCAAGTCTGACTTATAGCAACACTCTAGGATAAAATAGCACTGCCTGATAGGGTTTCCAAGGCTGTAATCTTTATGAAAGCAGACTGCCACAACTTTCTTCTGCAAGTGGCTGGTGGATTCTAACCACTGACATTTGGATTAGCTGCTGAGTGTGTGACCACTATGCCACCATGGCTGATTATTATTAGTGGCTAAGTGTGACTAAATAATCTGATTATAAGTCAGGGAGGGTTACATTACATACAAATAAATACAAATAAAATATATGCCATTTGTAAGTGTCACATTTGAAACATAAGTAGAGAAAGATTGAAAATAAATAAATAAATAAAGACAATAACAAATATAAAGGAAAAATAGCAAAAAAAAAGCAAGTGAAGCTCTATTAACATAAACAAATAAACCTTAAGAAAAAAACAAAAGGAGCACTATATAGTGATAAAAGGTTCAAACCACAAGAAGGATAAAATAACTCTAAAATTGCATATACATAGCAACATAGTCTCAAACAAATAAAAAATTGGTAGAGTTCTAAGGAGGAATTGACAAATCCAAAATTTTAGTGGGAGATTTTAAATTATCTCTCTTAATCATCGTTAAGAGTAAGACAAAAATATTTTTTGCCTGTACACAAGATTTGCAAGCTTGGCATAGAACACTACACCCAATAATTGGAGGTTACCCATTCATTCCAATCACAGATGGATAATAAATAACTCAGTTGCCATAAGTTAGAAATCAAAGCAATAAAAACAAGACATAAAATCTTATATATTTAGAAGTCAAAGACCCCTTTAATTTATCTATATGTGAAAGAAATGGTAATGAAATTTAGAAAACACTCAAAACTTAATGATGATGATGGTATTATCTAAAAATTTGAGGATACCTTAGAATGGGTTTTAGATGGATATTCATGACTAATTTTATATAATAGAAAAAATAAATTGAAAATTAAAGAACAAAGCTTCACTTACATAATTAGAAAAAGAACAATATAATGAATCAAAAAAAGTAGAACGGAAGTAATGAACATAGAGCAGAAATTACTGAAATAGAAAATGGAATGATTTAGATTAACAAAGCCCAAATTTGGGTCCTTTAAGTGACAAATCTCTACAGAGATGATAAAAAAAAAAAAGATGAAAGACAAAATAAACATTATTAGAGTGAAAAAGTGGAATGACTGATTCAGTAATGATATAAAAAAAGAACAACTGAGAACAGTGGACATATGCAAATAAATTTAAAAAATTCAATGTAATAAATAAATTCTTAGAAAAATTTGACTTGTCTAAATTAAATGGAGAAGAAAGAGGAAACTTAAATGCGTATTTGTTTTAGAAATGTTGTAATTAGGTGCCTTCCATCAGCTCCGACTCTTAGGGACCCTGTGGACAAAAGAACAAAACACTGCCAGGTCCTGTGCCATCCTCACAATCCTTATTATGCTGGAGCCAATTGTTTCAGCCACTGTGTCAATCCATCTCCTTGAAGGTCTTCCTCTTTTTTCCTGACCTTCTACTTTACCAAACATGATGTCATGGATTGAATTGTGTTCCCCCAACATATGTGTATCAACTTGGCTAGGCCATGATTCCCAGTTTTCTATCATCTGATGTGATTTTCCTATGTACTGTAAATCCTGCCTCTATGATGTTAATGAGGAGGGGATAGGTGGAAGTTATGTTAATGAGGCAGAAATCAGTCTCCAAAACTGGATTGTATCTTGAGCTAATTTCTTTTGGGATATAAGGGAAGTGAGCAGAGAGACAGGGAACGTCATGCCACCAAGAAAGCAATGCCAGGAACAGAGCATATCCTTTGGACCCAGGGTTCCTGCATGGAGATGCTCCTACTCCAGGGGAAGACTGATGACAAGGACCTTCCTCCAGAGCCAACACAGAAAGCCTTCCCCTGGAGCTGATGCCCTGAATTTGGACTTCCAGCCTCCTAGACCGTGACAGAATAAACTTCTGTCTGTTAAAGCCATCCACTTGTGGTATTTCTGTTATAGCAGCGCCAGATAACTAAGATACATGGTGTCATTCTCTAGGGACTGCTCCTTCCTGATAACTTGTCCAAAGTATGTGAGATGTAGTCTTGCCATCTTTGCTTCTAAGGAGCATTCTGGTTGTACTTCTTCCAAGACAGACCTGTTCGTTCTTTTGGCAGTCCATGACATATTCAATATTCTTCGTCAATACCGCAATTCAAAGGGGTCAATTCTTCTTCAGTTTTCCTTATTCGTCATCCAGTTGCCACAGATATATGAGGTGACTGAAAACACCATGGCTTGGGTCAGATACACCTTAGTCTTCAAGGACACCTCTTGGCTTTTTAACATATTACATAGGCCTTTTGTAGCACATTTGCCTAATCCAATGTTTCCTTTCATTTCTTGACTGCTGCTTCTGTGGGCTTTGATTGTGGATCCAAGTAAATTGAAATCCTTGACAACTTTAATATTTTCACTTTTTATCATGATGTTGCTTATTGGTCCATGTGTGAGGATTTTTGTTTTCTTTATGTTGAGATGTAATCCCTCTTCACTATCAGCAAGCAAGGTTGTGTCATCTGTATATTACATGTTGTTAATGAGTCTTCTTTCAATCCTGATGCCATGTTCTTCTTCATATAGTACACCTTCTCTGATTATTTGCTCAGCATACAGATTGAATAAATATGGTGAACAGATACAACCCTGATACATACCTATCCTGACTTTAAACCACACAGTATTCCCTTGTTCTGTTCTCATGACTGCCTCTTGATACATGTACAAGCTACTCATGAGCACAATTAAGAGTTCTGGAATTCCCATTCTTTGCAATGTTATCCATAATTTGTTATGATCCACACAGTCAAATGCCTTCAAATAGTCAATAAAACACAAGTAAACATTTTTCTGGTGTTCCCTGCTTTCAGCCAGGATCCATCTGACATCAGCAATGATATCCCTGGTTCTGTGTCCTCTTCTGAATGTGGCTTGAATTTCTGACATTTCCCTGTGCATGTACTGCTACAGATGCTTTTGAGTGTGATATTAATGATATTATTTGATAATTTCCACATTTGGTTGGATCACCTTTCTTGGGAATAGGCATAAATACCGGTCTCTTCCAGTTGGTTGGCCAGGCAGCTGTCTTCCAAATTCCTTGGCATAGATGAGTGAGCACCTCCAGCGTTACATCTATTTGTTGAAACATCTCAATTGGTGTTCCATCACTTCCTGGAGCCTTGTTTTCGCCAGTGCCTTCAGTGCAGCTTCAACCTCTTCCTTCGGTACTATTATTTCCTGATCATATGCTACTTCCTGAAATGGCCGAGCGTCAGCCAATTCTTTTTGGTATAGAGACTCTGTGTATTCCTTCCATCTTCTTTTAATGCTTCCTGTGTTGTTTAATATTTTCCCCTAGAATACTACAATATTGCAAGTCAAGGCTTGAATTTTTCCTTCAGTTCTTTCATCTTGAGAAATGCCGAGTGTGTTCTTCCCTTTTCTATCTCCACGTCTTTGCATATGTCAGTATAATACTTTGTTTTCTGGAACCACCGTTTGAAATCTTCTGTTAAGCTCTTTTACTTCATCTCTTACATTTGGTTCAGCTACTCCATGTACAGAGTAGATTTCAGAGTCTCTTCTGACTCTTCTGACTCATTTGGTCTTTCCTTTCTTTCTTGTCAAAAATGAGAATGAATGTGTAAACATCTATATACTAAGCATTAGTGAACTGAAATGGACTGGTATTGTTATGCTTGAGTGCATTGTTCAGCCATTGTGTCAATCCATCTCATTGAGGGTCTTCCTCTTTTTTGCTGACCCTCTACTTTACCAAGCTTGATGTCCTTCTCCAGGGACTGATCCCTCCTGACAATCTGTCCAAAGTATGTGAGACAAATTCTCTCCACCCTTGCTTCTGAGGAGCATTCTGGTTGTACTTCTTCCCAGATAGATTTGTGAGTTCTTCGCCAAGACCACAATTCAAAGGCATCAATTCTTCTTTGGTCTTCCTTATTCGTTGTCCAGCTTTCGCATGCATATGAGGTGATCGAAAACACCACGGCTTGTGTCAGGTGTACCTTTGTCTTCAAGGTGACATCTTTGCTTTTAAATGTGTTAAAGAGGTCTTTGCAGAAGGTTTGCCCAGTGCAATGGGTTGTTTGATTTCTTAACTACTGCTTCCATGGCTGTTTGATTGTGGATCCAAGAAAAATGAAATCCTTGACAACTTTAATCTTTTCTCTGTTTATCAAGATGTTGCTTATTGGTCCAGTTGTGAGGATTTTTGTTTTCTTTATGTTGAGGTGTAATCCTTACTGAAGACTGTAATCTTTGATCTTCATTAGTAAGTGCTTCAAGTCATTTTCACTTTCAGCAAGCAAGGCTGTGTCATCTGCATAAGAGGTTTTAATGAGTCTTCCTCCACTCCTAATGTCCCACACTTCTTCATATAGTCTAGCTTCTTAGATTATTTGCTCATCATACAGATTGAATAGGTGTGGTGAAAGGATATAACCCTGACCCACACCATTCCTGAATTTAAACCGTGCAGTGTCCCCTTTTTCTGCTCAAATTCCTCTTGATCTATGTACAGGTTCCTTCTGAACACAATTAAGTGTTCCAGAATTCCCATTCTTTGCAATGTTATCCATAATTTGTTATGATCCACACAGTTGAATGTCTTTGTATAGTCAATAATACATGGGTAAACATTTTTCTGGTATTCTCTGCTTTCAGCCAAGGTCCATCTTACTTCAGCAGTGATATCCCTGGTTTCCACATCCTCTTCTGAATCTGGCTTGTATTTCTGGCAGTTCCCTCTCCACGTACTGCTGCAGCCCCTTTAGAATGATCTTTAGCTAGATTTTACTTGTGTGTGATGTTAGGATATTTTTCAATAACTTCCACATTTTGTTTCATCACCTTTCTTTGGAATAGGCATAAATATGGTCCCTTCCAATTGGTTGGCCAGATAGTTATCTATCAAATTTCTTGGCATAGCGAGGTAAGCACTTCTAGTGCTGCATTTGTTTGTTGAAACATCTCAACTGGTATTTCCTCAATTCCTGAAGCCTTGTTTTTCGCCAATGCTTTCAGTGCAGCTGCAAACTCTTCCTTCAGTACCATCAGTTCCTGAGCATATGCTACCTCCTGAAATGGTTGAATGTTGACCAATTCTTTTTGGTATAGTGACCTGTGTATTCTTTCCATCTTCTTTTTATGCTTCCTGTGTCGTTTAATATTTTACCCTTAGAATCCTTCAGCATTACAACTTGAGGCTTGAATTTTTTCTTCAATTCTTTCACCTTGAGAAATGCTGCATGTGTTCTTCCCTTTTGGTTTTCTAACTCCAATTCTTTGCACTTGTCACTGTAATACTTTGTTTTTTGGAGCCACCCTTTGAAATCTTCTGTTTAGCTCTTTTACTTCATTATTTCTTCCATTTGCTTTAGCTACTCAGCATTCAAGGGCAAGTTTCAGAGTTTCTTCTGTCATCCCTTTTGGTCTTTTCTTTCTTTTATGTCTTTTTAATGACCTCTTGCTTTCTTCATGTATAACATACTTGATGTCATTTCATAACTCATCTGTTCTTTGGTCAATAGTGTCCAATGCATCAAATCTATTCTTGAGATGGCCTCTAAATTCAGGTGGGATATATCCAAGGTCGTACTTTGGCTCTCGTGTACTTGTTCTGATTTTTCTCAGCTTCAGCTTGAACTTGCATATGAGCAATTGATGGTCTGTTCAACATTCAGCCCCTGGCTTTGTTCTGACCAATGATATTGAGCTTTTCCATTCTCTCTTCCCACAGATGTAGTGGATATGGTTCTTTTGTATTTCCTCTGGCAAGGTCCATTTGTATAGTCGCAGTTAGTGTTGAGAAAAAAGTATTTGCAATGAGGAAGATTTTGATTTTGCACAATTCTATCATGCGATGTCTGGCATTGTTTCTATCACCATATTTTCCAACTACCAATCCTTTGTTTCCAACTTTTACATTGCAATCACCAGTAATTTACATTTTGAATAAATTTAAGGCTACAGAAATTGATAAAATCTTTCAATTTCTTCATTGAAAAAAAATTTACAGATTACTCCCAAAAAATCAAAGGCTGTTGTTTAGTCAATTTCAACTCTTAGTGACTCTCTAGAACAGAGAACAGAGTAAAATTGCCCCATAGGGTTTCTGTTAGTCTTTACAGAAACTGACTTTCACATATGTCTCATATGAAGTGGCTGGTGGGTCTAAACTGCTGACCTTTTGGTTAGCAGCCAAGTGCTTTAACCACTGTGTATGCAGGGCTATTGTGATTAACAGATTAGAGAAGGAAAAACATCTTAATAAATGTTGCAAAACAATTTGATAAAATTTAATATTTATTCTGGCAAAAATGTGTGAATGAATATTAAGACAGTAGTGGAAGCTTTCTCAGATAATGAGAGACATTCACAAATCATTTCTAGAAACTATCATTGTATTTTCTACGTTTCTTGTCCATGGAGTTTGTTGAGCCTCTTGGATCTTGTAATTTTTTTCTCTAGAATTTTGATTGTGTTCTTGATATTTTCTGTCTCTACTCACCTTTTTATACATATGCAATGCAATTATAAATAATTGTTTTTATGCCCTTGTTTGCTAATTCTTTTTTAATCATATTATTATTACTTAGCATTCTCTTGAATTAATGATTCCCATCCTAATTTCGTCTTCTTTTTTTTTTTAATAACTCTCAATTCCCCTTTTCCCCCACTCCCCTTGTAACCCCTAATCTTCTTTAGTCTCAAATCATTTTGCTATTCTAGATAATTCATATAAGTGGTTTCATACAATATTTGTACTTTTGTGTGTGACTTATTTCACTTAGTATGAGGTTTTTAAGGTTCATCCATGCGATAGCATGTAGCGGAAGTTCATTTCTCTTTATGGCTGTATAATTCCCTATCGCATAGGTACGCCACATTTCGTCTATCCGTTCATAAGTTGATGAACGTTTGGTTTCTTTCCATCTTTTGGCTACTGTGAACAGTGCTGCAATGAACATTGGTGTACAAGTATCTGTTTGAGTTGCTGCTTTCAATTCTTATGGGAATATACCTAAGAGTGGGATTACAATACCGTGGTTATCTTTTTAAGGAACTGCCAAACTGTTTTCCACAGCGACTACGCCATTTTACGTTCTCACCAGCAATGCATGAGGGCTCCAATTACTCCACATCCTCACCAACACTTGTTAATTTTCATTTTTAAAATAACATTTATGTGGCGATGCAGTGGTTAAAGCACTCAGCAGCTAACCAAAAAGTTTGCGGTTTGAACCCAATAGCTGCTGTGCAGGACAAAGATGTGGCAGTTTACTTCATAAAGACTACAGCCTTGGAAACCCTGTGCTATGGTTCTACTCTGCCTATAGGCTTATGGGAGTAGATGTGAAGGAGTCCCTGGGTGATGCAAACGGTTAAAGCGCTTTACTACTAACAGAAAGACTGGTGGTTTGAACCCACCAAAAAGTGCCTCAGAAGAAAGTCTTGACGATCTGCTTCCAAACGGTCAGGTCTTTGAAAACCCTATGAAGCACATTTCTACTCTGTAACACATGGGGTTGCCATAAACTGGAATATTAGCTGGATGTCTACTGACTCCGGTTTAATGACCAGTGATGTGCAATGCTAATTCTAACATCTGCATCAATTTTGTGTTGATTCAGATTGATTTATTAATCTCTTCATTATAGGTCTTATTTCCTGCTTCTTTGCATACAAGGTTATTTATTTATTTTTCCTGATGTTGTGAATTTTACCTTTTTGGATGACAGATGTCTTTGAATTCCTATGATTATCCTTGATTCTTTCATACCTTGTTTTTTGAAGATTTGCTAGGCAGGACTGGAGCAATGCTCAGTCTAGGGCTAATTATTCCCTACTACTGGCCAGCACTCCTGCATGCTCTGCCCAATGCACAATGGATTATGAGGTTTTCCAGGATGGCTGGTTGGAATAGGCCTTGAGTGAGTACTGAGAATTGTTGCTTCTAATTCTTTTTCAGGTGGTTCTTTCACCAGCTACAAGTAGTATCCTCACCTGCATGTTGATCAACACTCAGATGAACGCTTGAATGCACAATCTGTTGATTACTGAGGTTCTTTCTCTGAGCAATTTCTGCGCCTCCCCCCCCGCCCCCAACTCTGTCATGTGGATTCTAGCTTCCTTCATCCCCCTACACTCTCACTTTCTTCTATTCAACTCGGGCAGTTAGCCGGCCTCCACTGGCTTTCCTGTCCCGGCTCCGAGACTTGGAAATTCTCTCAGGGAGACACTCATAGGGCCCATCTTGTTTGTTTCCCTTCTCTCAGGGATCACTGTCTTTCCTTCCCTGACGTTCAGTGTCTTGAAAGCTGTTATTTCATATATTTTGTCTATTTTATGATTGCTTCAGGTGGGAAGGCAAATTCTTCTCTCTTACCTCATCTTGGCCAGATGCAGACTTTCATACTCTACCTTTTGTTTATTTATTATCTGTTTTCCTCCAAAAGAATATATGCTCCAGGAAGGTGTGTGTGGGGAGGGGGTTCTGTTTGTTTAATGTGTATTTCTTAGGACTTAAAACAGTGCCTAAACATAGTAAGAGCTCAATAAATATTTATTGAATGAATAAATTAAAGAAATTTTTTATTTTTCCTTTTTCTAAAAATTAATTTTAGTATAGTCTTCATCATAAACCCCAACCAACCTAACCTGTTGCAGTCAAGTCAATTCTGATTCATATTTCCCATTATATTCCAATGCAACCTTTTTATGACTTTTCTAGAAATGCATTCTTTCACTGAAATCTGCCATCTGACATCAGCAATGATATCCCTGGTTCCACTTCCTCATCTGAAACCGGGCTGAATTTCTGGCAGTTCTCCATTGATATACTGCTGCATTCTTTTTTGAATGATCTTCAACAAAATTTTGCTTGTGTGAGATATTAATGATATTGTTCTATAATTTCCACATTCGGTTGGATTACCTTTCTTGGGAATAGGCATAAATATGGATCTTTTCCAGTCAGTTGGCCAGGAAGCTGTCTTCCATATTTCTTGGCATAGACAACTGAGCACCTCCAGCGCTGCATCTCTTTGTTGAAACATCTCAATTGATATTCCATCAATTCCTGGAGCCTTGTTTTTCGCCACTGCCTTCAGAGTAGCTTGGACTTCTTCCTTTAGTACCATCAGTTCCTGATCATATGCCACCTCTTGAAATGGTTGAACATCGACTAATTCTTTTCGGTATAATGACTCTGTGTATTTCTTCCATCTTCTTTTGATGCTTCCTGCGTCATTTAATATTTTCCCTGCGGAATACTTCACTATTGCAACTCAGGGCTTGAATTTTTTCTTCAATTCTTTCAGCTTGAGAAACACCGAGCATGTTCTTCCCTTTTGGTTTTCCATCTCCAGCTCTTTGCACATGTCATTATAATACTTTACTTTGTCTTCTCAAGCCGCCCTTTGAAATCTTCTGTTCAGTTCTTTTACTTCATCAATTCTTCCTTTTGCTTTAGCTGCTTGACGTTCGAGGGCACGTTTCAGAGTCTCCTCTGACATCCATTTTGGTCTTTTCTTTCTTTCCTGTCTTTTCGATGACCTCTTGCTTTCTTCATGGACGATATCCTTGATGTCATTCCACAAATCGTCTGGTCTTCGGTCACTAGTGTTCAATGCGCCAAATCTGTTCTTCAGATGGTCTCTAAATTCAGGTGGGATATACTCAAGATCATATTTTGACTCTCGTGGGCTTGCTCTAATTTTCTTCAGTTTCAGCTTGAACTTGCATATGAGCAATTGATGGTCTGTTCCACAGTTGGCCCCTGGCCTTGTTCTGACTGATGATATTGAGCTTTTCCATTGTCTCTTTCCACAGATGTAGTCACTTTGATTTCTGTGCATTCTATCTGGCGAGGTCCATATGTATAGTCGCCATTTATGTTGGTGAAAGAAGGTATTTGCAATGAAGAAGTCGTTGGTCTTGCAAAATTTTAACATTCGATCTCTGGCATTGTTTCTATCACCGAGGCCATATTTTCCAACTAATGATCCTTCTTCTTTGTTTCCAACTTTCGCATTCCAATCGCCAGCAATTACCAATGGATCTTGATTGCATGTTCGATGAATTTCAGACTGCAGCAGCTGATAAAAATCTTCTATTTCTTCATCTTTGACTCTAGTGGTTGGTGTGTAAATTTGAATAATAGTCGTATTAACAGGTCTTCCTTGTAGGTGTATGGATATTATCCTACCACTGACAGCATTATGCTTCAGGATAGATCTTGAAACGTTCTTTTCAATGATGAATGCAATATCATTCCTCTTCGAGTTGTCATTCCCAGCATAGCAGACTGTGTGATTGTCCGATTCAAAATGGCCATTACCAGTCCATTTCAGCTCACTAATGCCTAGGATATCAATGTTTATGCATTCCATTTCATTTTTGATGATTTACAATTTTCCTAGTTTCATTTTTTTAAAATACTTCATGCATTCCATGTTCTGATTATTAATGGATGTTTGCAGCTGTTTCTTCTCATTTTGAGTCATGCGACATCAGCAAATGAAGGTCCCGAAAGCTTTACTCCATCCACGTCATTAAGGTTGACTCTACTTTGAGGAGACAGCTCTTCCCCAGTCATCTTTTGAGTGCCTTCCAACCTGGGGGGTTCATCTTCTAAAACTATATCAGACAATGTTCTGCTGCTATTCATAAGGTTTTCACTGGCTAATGCTTTTCAGAAGTAGACTGCTGGGTCCTTCTTCCTAGTCTATCTTAGTCTGGAAGCTCAGCTGAAACCTGTCCTCCATGGGTGACCATGCTGGTATCTGAATACCAGTGGCATAGCTTCCAGCATCACAGCAACACACAAGCCCCCACAGTACAACAAACTGACAGACATGTGGGGGGCGTTTTCCTATATATTTGTTGTAATTTATTTTGTATCACATTGTTTACCTGACCACTGAGAAGATTTTTCTTTTGTGCAGCCCAAAGCATATGACACATTTATGCTCTGCATCTAATTTCCATTTGAATATATTAATCTTATGTAACAGCAATGACTTTAATCCTATAACCTTCTTTCTTCTAGGCTAGGTGATTAGGCAGGGAATTAAGAAGATTTTATTCCCATCATATTGCCAGGGCTTGCCAATATTTTAGAGCCTTCAGTGTATAATCTTAGCATGAAGAGATTTGTTTTAAAATGTGATATATCTGGAATGGGAGAGGGAGAAATCTGTTACTAAAAAATTTGCTTTACATTTCTTATTGATATTGGCTACTTATTTTATACAGCTCACCAAGAAATATAAAATGAAAAAGCAATCACCTCATTTGTAAAGTCCATAAGACGGGGTTGTAGTCTCTTGATTTGGAAAGTCTGCTAGCATGATTTTATCATGTCAGTGAAAGTCCTTTTATATAGCATTATCATGTCACTTTTCTACAGCTCTGCTAGATGAATAAATAAGTGGCTGTCTAGCTGTCAAGGTTGAGTGTTATTCTTGGGAACAGTATAAACATAAAATTAAGAATCAGGACACCTTCATCAACACACAATAAATTTGAAGACATTTTCTACCATAATGTTGATTTTGAAAAAAAAAATAATAATCTTAATTCGTTAAATCCACTCTTACCTACATGCAAGAATTGTCTGATGAGGGACATTCCTTGATCCAGGGGAATTAAAAATAGAAAGTGGATTAGATCACCTAGAATGGGAACACCTTCTTAGAGCGTTAGACATATGCTTTGGGGTTTGGGAGACACAAAATTTGTCAAGCTAGTGATTCAGGCTTGGAACTGTATCTTTAAATGCAATGCTAGTGTTTATTTTCAGTCAACATACAGCTTATTAGATACAAATGTAATGTTCACTCCTTTTTTGGGTACTGAGCTCTACAGTTTGAGGCACCAATTATGGTTTGGTAACTTTATGGTCTCCTGCCATGTTGCCTGGGCCAGAATGCCAGCTGGATAACAGAAGGGTCATGGTCACTTAGTGGCGAAGGTGATAGAAAATTGGGAGCTAGGGCTCTTACCGAAGCAGAAGCATTCTTAGCATGTGAAAATGGACTAATCATGAAAAGGACACCTGCGAGGGATGATGCTCATGCATTCTGAAGCCTATTGCAGTGGAAGGCCCACACTCATGTTGCACTATTGGTTAGTTTGATTAATTTCTTTAGTATGGTTAAATAGATGATGATGGACTATTAGACCATTTGACTACAATATGCTAGCCAATTTCTACTTCTGAAATTATTTCCGGATAGTAAAGAAATGAAATTCTATCTACTTAGAGACAGCAGAACCTTAAAGATTGGTGTATGTCTGTCCACACTTTGCATGAGAATGGAGGGGAAGCAAGTTGTCTAAGGTCAGAGTTCAAAAGCACATAGAATTTATTTATGTATATTATCTAATTTAATCTTCATTGCATCTTTATGAGATAGCTGGGGAAAATGAACTCATTCTCATTTTGCAGATCGTATTGATATCAGATAGATCAAGAGGCAGTTGTTTGGACAGAACAATGCTGATTGGTTTAAAGTCAGGAAAGGTGTGCGTCAGGGTTGTATTCTTTTACCACACCTATTCAATTTGTATGCTGAGCAAATAATCTGAGAAGCTGGACTATATGAAGAAGAATGGGGCATCAGGATTGGTGGAAGGCTCATTAACAACCTGTGTTATGCAGATGACACAGCCTTGCTTGCTGAAAGTGAAGAGGACTTGAAGCACTTACTAATGAAGATCAAAGACTACAGCCTTCAGTATGGATTGCACCTCAACATAAAAAAACAAAAATCCTCACAGCTGGACCAGTGAGTAACATTGTGATAGACAGAGAAAAGATTGAAGTTGTCAAGGATTTCATTTTACTTGGATCCACAATCAAGAGCCATAGAAGCGGAAGTCAAGAAATCAAAAGAGGGGGCAGAACCAAGATGCCGGAATAGACAGACCCTTCAGGTGAGCCCTCTTTACAACAAAGACCCAAAAAAAAAAAAAAAAAAGTGAGACAAGCATATTTATCACAAGCTGGGAGCCCCAAGCTTCAAAGACAAGCTTAGAAAATGAACTGAGGGGCCGGGGAGGAAGAGACCACTCAGAAGTGGAGAGGAGTTACCGGACCTGAATCACAGGGAGCCCTCAGGCACCATTCCCAGAGCAGCGGTGGTGGGCTGGTACTAGCATTTGGCCACAGTTTCCTCAGGGAGAAGCAGTCAGCCATTCACCCTACTCACACCTCTGGAACCTGAGAATAATGGCGTTCTTGGCAAAAGCTAAGTACTTGTATATATTTTACTGCACCCCCCACCCCCAAGCCAGCTTCAGTGGCTGAATTCCCTGGGCCTGAGACAGGCACTGTTGAGTGCCTAGAGCCATCCTCCCGGTGTTGGAGAAGGAAAAAATTTGCAAGTGCGGGGGGGAGATAATTTGCTACTTCCACTAACCGGGGGAGCTCAGGACAGAGCTGCTCCTGTCCAGGCATAAATGGCCCATGGACTTTGAGCACCTTTCCCTTCTGCATGGACCTGTGTGGGTCTATTTCAGGAGAATAGGCCCTTGTTGGCAGACCCGAACCATTTCAGCTGTGCATTAGAGAGGTGGGTGTTTGAAGTTTGACAATGCTTTGCCTACTAAACAAGGTCCTCACCTATGCACATCAGGGACCTAAGGACTGGTAGCTCCTCTCAGGTCACCCAGCCACCACGATACGGGTCCAAGGATAACTGGTACCTCCCAGCCCTCACAACCAAAAATTTTGGGTGCCCATGTTCCCTCTGCAGAACCTACCCACCTGCAAGACCTAAGGAACAGGGATGCACTTTCCTCAGAAACACTCAGGGGTCGGTTCTCAGCCCCCTGCCTTGTTCAGAGTGCGACCCCCTGCTGCAATCAGATACCGGTGTATACACCAATCACCCTGCCCCTCTAAGACTGTAGGACAGAGCCTGTACCACACACTTGATATCAGCTACCTGGAAACCTGAGGTGAATTCATACAAGAAAAGTGAATGGACTCCTGGACTGATATACCTGAAAGCAGCTCTAGCCATCTGGGGACAGGATGTCAGAGCTCCAAAGGCGAAAATAATCAAGCTATCTCACTCAAGCAACCCATTTGGGTATATCAAAACAAAACAAAACAAAGCAAGAAGCTATGACACAGTAAGCAACATAACCTAATACAACAACTTATAGAAGGCTCAGAGACAACAGTCAATATCAAGTCACATAAAGAAACAGAACATGATCACCTCAACAAACTCTCAAAACAAAGAATCAAGGGATCTTCTAGATGAAAATGCATTCTTGGAATTACCAGAGCCAGAATACAAAAGTTTAATATACAGAACCCTTTAAGACATCAGGAAGGAAATGAGGCAATACACAGAACAAGCCAAGGAACACGCAGATAACACAATTGAAGAAATTAGAAAGATTATTCAGGGACATAATGAAAAGTTTAATAAGCTGGAAAAATCCATAGACAGACAGCAATCAGAAATTCAGAAGATTAACAATAAAATTACAGAAGTAGACAACTCAGTAGAAAGTTAGAGGGGAAGAATTGAGCAAGTAGAAGCCAGAATTTCTGAACTTGAAGATAAATCACTTGGCACTAATATATATGAAGAAAAATCAGATAAAAGAATTTTAAAAAATGAAGAAAACTTAAGAACCATGTGGGACTCTATCAAGAGAAATAACCTACGAGTGACTTGAACACCACAACAGAGAGAGATAACAGAAAATACAGTGAGAATTGTTGAAGGTTTGTTGGCAGAAAACTTCCCTGATATCGTGAAAGATGAGAAGATATCTATCTAAGATGCTCATCGAAATCCACGTAAGGTAGATCTTAAAAGAAAGTCACCAAGACATATTATAATCAAACTTGCCAAAACCAAAGATAAAGAGAGAATTATAAGAGCAGTGAGGTATAAATGAAAAGTCATCTACAAAGGAGAGCCAATAAGAATAAGCTTGGACTACTCGGCAGACACCATGCAGGCAAGAAGGCAATGGGATGACATATTTAAAAAATTGAAGGAAAAAAATTGCCTGCCAAGAATCATATAACCAGCAAAACTGTCTCTTAAATATGAAGGTGAAATTAAGACATTTCCAGATAAACACAAGTTGAGGGAATTTGTAAAAACCAAACCAAAACTGCAAGAAATATTAAAGGGAGTTCTTTGGTTATAAAATCAATAATATCAGGTATCAACCCAAGCCTAGAACACTGGGAAGAACAACCAGAAGTCAACCCAGACAGGGAAATAAAAAAAAACAAAGCAAGATTATAAAAAAATTAAAAAAAGCTCAAAACAGGGTAACAGCGATGTTATTATATAAAAGAAGACAACATTAAAATAATAGAGGGACTAAGAAATGTAATCATAGCCCTTCCATATGGAGAGGAAGAATGCAACAGCAATACAAAGAAATAAAAGTTAGCTTTAAATTTAGAAAAATAGGGGTAAATAATAAAGTAACCACAAAGGAGAAAAACTATCCTACTCATCAAAATAAAATACAAGAAAAAAATAGAGACTCAGCAGAAACAAAATCAACAACAACAAATAACAGGAAAGGACATTATATAAAGATAATCTACCCAGCACATATAATTAAGTGAGAAAAAGAAACTGTCAACAACACACACAAAAAAAGACATCAAAATGATAGCACTAAATTCATTAAAAGAAAAAAAAAAAATTCATACCTGTCCATAATTACCCTGAATGTAAGTGGACTAAATGCACCAATAAAGAGATAGAGAGTGGAAAGATGGATTTAAAAAACAGGATCTGTCTATATGCTGCCTACAAGAGACACACCTTAGACTTAGAGACACAAACTAAAAGTCAAAGGATGGAAAAACATATATCAAGCAAACAACAATCAAAAAGCAGGAGTGGCAATATTAATTTCTGACAAAGCAGACTTTAAAGTTAAATCCATCATAGAGGATAAGGAAGGACGCTATATAATGGTTTAAAGGAACAATACACCAAGAAGATATCACCATATTAAATATTTATACACCCAATGACAGGGCTGCAAGGTACATAAAACAAACTCTATCAGCATTGAAAAGTGAGATAGACAGCTCCACCATAATAGTAGGAGACTTTTGGTGAAGGACAGGACATCCAGAAAGAAGCTCAATAAAGACATGGAAGATCTAAATGCCACAATCAACCAACTTGACCTCATAGACCTATACAGAACACTCCACCCAACAGCAGCCAAGTATACTTTCTTTTCTGGTGCACATGAACTTTCTCTAGAATAGACCACATATTAGGTCATAAAGCAAGCCTTAGCAGAATCCAAAACATTGAAATATTACAAAGCATCTTCTCTGTCCATAAGGCCATAAAAGTGGAAATCAATAACAGGAAAAGCAGGGAAAGAAAATCAAACATTTGGAAACTGAACAATACCCTATTCAAAAAAGACAGGATTATAGAAGACATAAGGATGGAATAAAGAAATTCATAGAATCCAATGAGGATGAAAACACCTCCTACCAAAACTTTGAGACGCAGCAAAAGTGGTGCTCAGAGGCCAATTTATATCAATGAATGCACACATACAAAAAGAAGAAAGGGCCAAAATCATAGAGTTATACCTACAACTTGAACATATAGAAAAAGAGCAAGAAAAGAAACCCACAGGCACCAGAAGAAAACAAGTAATAAAAATTAGAGCAGAACTCAATGAAATAGAAAACAGAAAAACAATTGAAAGAATTAACAAGACCAAAAGCTGGTTCTTTGAAAAAATCAACAAAATTGATAAACCACAGGCCAAACTTACAAAGGAAAAAAAGGAGAGGAAGCAAATAACCCTAATAAAAAATGAGATGGGTGATATTACAACAAACCCAACTGAAATTAAAAGAATCATATCAAATTACTATGAAAAATTGTACTCTATAACAAATTTGAAAAGAAATGGATGAATTCCTAGAAACACACTACCTACCTAAACTAACACAAACAGAGGTAGAACAACTAAATAGACCCATAACAAAAGAAGAGATTGAAAAGGTGATCAAAAAACTGCCCCCCCGCCCCAAAAGAAAAGCCCTGGTCCGGAGGGCTTCACTGCAGAGTTCTACCAAACTTTCAGAGAAGAGTTAACACCACTACCACTACAGGTATTTCAAAGCATAGAAAAGGATGGAATACTACCAAACTCACTCTATGAAGCAACCATATCCCTGATACCAAAACCAGGTTAAGACACCACAAAAAAAAGAAAAGTATAAACCTATATCCTTCATGAATGTAGATTCAAAAATCCTCGATAAAATTCTAGCTAATAGAATTCACCAACATATCAAAAAAATAATTCACCATGACCAAGTGGGATTCATAGCAGGTATGCAGGGATGGTTCAACACTAGAAAAACAATTAATGTAATCCACCACATAAATAAAAGACAAGAATCGTATGATTTTATCAATTGATGCAGAAAAGGATTAGACAAAGTTCAACACCTATTCATGATAAAAACTCTCAGCAAAATAGGAATAGAAGGAAAATTCCTCAACATAATAAAGGGCATTTATACAAAGTGAACAGCAGCATCACCGTAAATGGAGAGAGTCTGAAAGCATTCCCACTGAGATCAGGAGCCAGACAAAGATGCCTTTTGTCACCACTTTTATTCAACATTGTGTTGAAGGTCCTAGCCACAGCAATTAGGCTAGATAAAGAAATAAAGGGCATTCAGATTGGCAAGAAAGAAGTAAAAGTATCTCTATGTGCAGATGACATGATCTCATGCACAGAAAACCCTAAAGAATCCTCAAGAAAACTACTGAAACTAAGAGTTCAGCAGAGTATTGGGATACAAGATAAACATACAAAAATCAGTTGAATTCCTCTACACCAGCAAAAAGAACATTGAAGAGGAAATCACCAAATCTGTGCCATTTACAGTAGTCCTGGAGAAGATAAAATGCTTAGGAATAAACCTTACCAGAGATGTAAAAGACTTATACAAAGAAAACTACAATACACTTCTGCAAGAAACCAAAGAGACCTACATAAGTGGAAAAACATACCTTGCTAGTGGGTAGGAAGACTTAAAATTATAAAAATGTCCATTCTACCAAAAACAATCTATACATTTAATGCAATTCCGATCCAAATCCCAACAACATTCTTTAATGAGATGGAGAAACAAATCACCAACTTTATATGGAAGGAAAACAGGCCCGGATAAGCAAAGCATTACTGAAAAAGAAGAACAAAGTGGGAGGCATTACTTTACCAGATTTTAGAAAGTATTATACTGCCACAGTAGTTAAAACTGCCTGGTACTGGTACAACAACAGATACATGGACCAATGGACCAGAATTGAGAATCCAGACGTAAATCCATCCACATATGAGCAACTGATATTTGACAAAGGCCCCAAAACAGTTGAATGGGGAAAAGACAGTCTTTTTAACAAATGGTGCTGGCATAACTGGATATCCATCTGCAAAAAAATAAAACAAGACTCATACCTCACTCCATGCACAAAAACGAGCTCAAAATGGATCAAAGACCTAAATATAAAATCTGAAATGATAATGCTCATGGAAGAAAAAATAGGGACAATGTTAGGAGCCCTAATACATGGCATAAACAGTATACAAAACATTATTAAGATTGCAGACGAAAAACTAGATAACTGGGAGCTCCTAAAAATCAAACACCTATGCTCATCCAAAGTCTTCACCAAAAGAGTAAAAAGACTACCTACAGACTGGGAAAAAGTTTTTAGCTATGACATTTCGGACCCGTGCCTGATCTCTAAAATCTACATGACACTGCAAAAACTCAACTACAAAAAGACAAATAACCCAATTAAAAAATGGGCAAAAGATATGAATAGACACTTCGCTAAAGAAGACATTCAGGTAGCTAACAGATACATGAGGAAATGCTCAGGATCATTAGTCATTAGAGAAATGCAAATCAAAACTACAATGAGATTTCATCTCACTCCAACAAGGCTGGCATTAATCCAAAAAACACAAAATAATAAATGTTGGAGAGGCTGTGGAGAGATTGGAACACTTATACACTGCTGGTGGGAATGTAAAAGGGTACAACCACTTTGGAAATCGATTTGGCACTTCCTTAATAAGCTAGAAATAGAACTACCATAAAACTAGCATACAACCCAGCAATCCCACTCCTCGGAATATACCCTAGAGAAATAAGAGCCTTTAAACGAACAGATATATGCACACCCATGTTTATTGCAGCACTGTTTACAATGGCAAAAAGATGGAAGCAACCAAGGTGCCCATCAACAGATGAATGGATAAATAAATTGTGGTATATTCACACAGTGGAATACTACACATTGATAAAGAACAGTGATGAATCTGTGAAACATTTTATGACATGGAAGAACCTGGAAGGCATTATGCTGAGTGAAATTAGTCAGTTGCAAAACGACAAATATTGTATAAGACAACTATTATAAGAACTTGAGAAATAGTTTAAACTGAGAAGAAAACACTCTTTTGTGGTTACAAGATGGGGGAGGGAGGAAGGGTGGCAGAGGGTCATTCGCTTATTAGATAGTAGATAAGAACTTCTTTAGGTGAAGGGAAAGACAACACACAATACAGGGAAGGTCAGCACAATAGGAGTAAACCAAAAGCAAAGAAGTTTCCTGAATAAACTGAACGCTTCAAAGGCCAGCATAGCAGGGGCAGGGATTTGGGGACCATGGTTTCAGGGGACATCTAAATCAATTGGCATAATAAAATCTATTAAGAAAATATTCTGCATCCCCCTTTGGAGAGTGGTGTCTGGGGTCTTAAATGCTAGCAAGCAGCCATCTAAGGTGCATCAATGAGTCTCAACCCACCTGGATCAAAGAAGAATGAAGAGCACCAAGGACACAAGGTAATTACAAGCCCAAGAGACAGAAAGGGCCACATGAACCAGAGACTACATCATCCTGAGACCAGAAGAACGAGATGGTACCTGGCTACAACCACTTACTGCCCTGAGAGGGAACAACAGAGAACCCCTGAGGGAGCAGGAGAGCAGTGGGATACAGACCCCAAGTTCTCATAAAAGACCAGACTTAGTGGTCTGACTGAGACTAGAAGGACCCCGGTGGTCATGGCCCCCAGACCTTCTGTTGGCCCAGGACAGGAACCATTCCCGAAGCCAACTCTTCAGACATGAATTGGACTGGACAATGGGTTGGAGAGGGATGCTGATGAGGAGTGAGCTTCTTGGATTAGGTGGGCATTTGAGACTATGTTGGTATCTCCCGCCTGGAGGGGAAATGAGAGGGTAGAGGGGGTTAGAAGCTGATGAAATGGATATGAAAAGAGAGAGTGGAGGGAGAGAGGGGGCTGTATGATTAGCGGGAGGTTAATTGGGAGTATATAGCAAGGTTTATATAAGTCTTTGTGTGCGAGACTGACTTGATTTGTAAACTTTCACTTAAAGCACGATAAAAATTATTAAAAAAAAAAAAAGAAATCTAAAGACGCATTGCATTGGGCAACTCTGCCACAAAGGACCTCTTTGAAGTGTTGAAGAACAAAGATGTCACCTTGAAGACTAAGTGCACCTGACCCAAGCCATGGTGTTTTCAATCACATCATACGCATGTGAAAGCTAGACAATGAATAAGGAATACCGAAGAAGAATTGATGCCTTTGAATTGCGTTGTTGGTGAAGAATATTGAATACACCATGGACTGCCAGAAGAACAAATAAATCTGTCTTGGAAGAAGTACAACCAGAATGCTCCTTAGAGGCAAGGATGGCGAGACTGCGTCTTACATACTTTGGACATGTTGTCAGAAGGGAGCAGTCTCTGAAGAAGGACATCATGCTTGGCAAAGTACTGGGTCAGTGGAAAAGAGGAAGACCCTCAACGAGGTGGATTGGCACTGTGGCTGCAACAATGGGCTCAAGCATAACAATGATTGTGAGGATGGTGCAGGATTGGGCAGTGTTTTGTTCTGTTGTGCATAGGGTCGCTGTGAGTCGAAACTGACTCGACAGCACCTAACAGCAACAACATTGATTTCAGATACTTCAATGCTGAAGGTGAGAAAAAAAAGTGAAGGGTAAAAGCAGGTTTTAAACTCAGGTCTTTTAACTGTTTCTGCAATGCTCTGTGGCCTCTGGGTTGTACCCAGAATGTGGATGTTAATAAACACTGGTTGATCCTAGCTTCTTATTGATGCTATTAAACTATTACTTTCCTTTCTTTCCGGGAAACTTTATGTATTAGCTTACAAGATCTGTTTGTTCTGTACATCATCTTCCTTGTTACTGTTATCAATGAACCTATGATTATCAACAAACCAAACCAACAAATAATTCATGGGGAATTATTGTTTTTTCCATCTTAATTCCTGTCATCATCCTGTGTAAATTTAGTATCTACACAGATGACAGTACCTTTACCTACCATATCTTTGATGTTAACTCCTTGACTTTTCAAACTGTTCTTCTGATCATATATTGAATATTGGCCAACCATAAGAAATATTCTATCTCTGCAATCTTAAACGCCAACATTTTGGGGAGAATAATACCAGGTAAGTTTGGAAATGTTGATGGAGGCAAGATAAGCAAGGGTAACACAAGTCATGTTACTGATTTTGAACTTTATCTTTACCGTATTAGAAAATCATTGAAGTGTTTTAAGTGGGAAAGTGATAAAATAAGATTTACATTAAAAAAAATTGTCTGGAAAACAAATTGGAGGGGGGCAAGAGCAAATTCAAAAGGGCAGTTAGGAGGTTTTTAAAAAAGATGGCAGTAGTTTATATCAGGGTGATGGAGGTAGGAATAGAGAGATTTTTAGGTGGCAGAATCAACAGGACCTATAAGGCTTGAGAAAGAGGAAGCAGTTCATAAAAACCCCAACTGTCAAAGCCTGAACAATTAATGTTGGATGTGAACCCATTTATTGAGATGGGGAACACTGAAAGAGAAGCAGTGTTGAGTTGTGGTGAAGGGAAGATGGGAAAGATGATGAATTTAGGGTTTGGTAGATTGATTTTTGGCTACTTGGAGATATAAGTTCTTCAGGGAGTAGGATATGTGGGACTGGAGTTAAGGAGGGAGGTCAAAGAAGTGAAGGAGAACCAGAAGTTTATGGCATCACAGGCACTAAAAGTGGAGGATGTTTTAAGTAAGTGAATGTGGTCAGACGAGCCCAGCTGTAAAATGAGACCCATGGATTATCAATACTGAAGTCAGAGATTTTTTAGTGTGAGATATTTCAGTCTACTAATGGAGGTAGAACGCGGAATTAAGCGGGTTGAAGAATTAAGGTTACATGAGGAAATGGTGGCAATGATTACAAAAACTCTCTTAAGAAGTCCATAATCCAGTTACAAAGCCTGCATACCACCTGAAGTTGCTCCTCTCACTCCTTGCACAGATAAAGCCAATCATCACACACTGGTAATTTTACCTCTTCTTTTTCAAACCCATCACCACCTTTCTGTCTCCACTACAATCCTTTAGCCCATCCTCCACTGCCCCCCCAAAAAGAAAAAAAGTTTGTCATTGAGTCTGTTTCAAGCCATGGTGGCCCCATGTGTTGCCTTTAGCCTAAACCCCCAAACCCATTGCTATTGAGTCTATTTCAACTCATAGCACCCTTTAGTACAGAGTAGAATTTCTTCATAGGGTTTCCAAGGCTGTAATCCTTATGGATACAGACTACCACATCTTTCTACTGCAGAGTAGCTGGTGGGTTCAAACCAATGACCTGTTAGCAGTCAGGCATTTAACCATTGCACCACCAGAGCTCCTTGTCTTTAGCCTGCCCATTACTCGTTGCCATTGAGTCGATTCTGACTCATAGTGATCCTATAGGACAGAGTAGAATTGCCCCATAGAGTTTCCAAGGAGCAGGTGGTGGATTTGAACTGCCGACCTTTTGGTTAGCAGCCAAACTCTTTACCACTGCACCACCAGGGCTCCGCCTTTAGCCTAGACACTCTTAATTTTTACATGGATTTACTCACCTTCAGACCTCTGTCAATCCATCATTCAACAGCCACCAAAATTACCTTCCTAAAATTCAGACACTACTCAATACCCTTCTATTCTCTCCTTACTAAGATTGATGGCTGCTCATCTCTCTAGCCTGATCCACCTGCCACTCCCAGTTCACACCAGGTTCTAGTCACAGCACAATATTTGAATTTCCTTAAAAAGTTTTCTTTGCTTGGTACAGCTACTTATTTTCCAAAAAGGCCTTTAGTCTTTCTCTCTACGGAAATTTGCCTGTCAGTTTCTTTCTCATCCATTAGAACTGAATTCAGATTTCATCTCCTCCCGGAAGTCTTCTCGGCTCACATCTGCCATCTGCATTAGACGTTGCCACTGCACATGGTTTGTTCATCTACTTTAGCATTAACTATTTGCTTGC
This sequence comes from Loxodonta africana, assembly GCF_030014295.1. NCBI lineage: Eukaryota > Metazoa > Chordata > Mammalia > Proboscidea > Elephantidae > Loxodonta > Loxodonta africana. The sequence goes on from NC_087342.1 coordinate 176,862,577, forward strand.
CTGTCTTTTATTGCTTTATCCTCAAAACCTTGTACAGAGTCTGGCACTTAATTTGTGCTGAAAGAATGAATGATTGCTTTGGAGACAAAGGGAAAGAGTTGCAGTTGACTCATCACTTTCCCCTTCTCTTATCTACTTAATTTAAATTCAAGTGAATTGAAAGGCAGGACAATTGGTCTTTATGTTTCTGGTAAACCATTTAATATTTCTAGAAATACGGACACATACACACCAAAATAATTTTTATGAGATGTGAAAGCACAGGTTTTAGATTATACAGAATTTGTAAATCAATTAAGACGAGTCCTCCTGAATAATTGTTAGGATTTTTTATTCTCTATTGTCTTTTTTTGGAAACTCTGGTGATGTAGTGGTTAAGTGCTACGGCTGCTAACCAAATGGTAAGCAGTTTGAATTCGCCAGGCGTTCCTTGGAAACTCTATGGGACAGTTCTACTCTGTCCCATAGGGTCGCTATGAGTCGGAATCAACTCGATGGCACTGGGTTAGGTTTTTTGTATTGTCTTTTTTCATAAACTCTAAAGATTTTTATAGGTATATGTATTTTAACATGCTATTAAAGTATAAAAAAAAATTAAAAAAGTATGAGATTTGGCAATTCCATGCAGAATTAACTCTAATATATATAACTCTAATTATGTACTCACAATACACATACACATATGTGTATGTATATATAAATATATTTTAATGGTTCCTTTGTAATTAAATATGGAAACCTGATGGCGCAGTGGTTAAGAGCTATGGCTGCTAACCAAAAGGTCAGCAGTTCGAATCCACCAGCTGCTCTTTGGAAACCCTACGGAGCAGTTCTACCCTGTCCTATAGTGTCGCTATGAGTCAGAATCGACTCGATGGCAATGGGTTTTTTATGTAATTAAATAGATTATGTAGGCACTATGAGGACTTGTGACTAAGTCTCCAGCTGTTACCATGGAAACACAATTTTTAGAGTTACTGTGCAGAGTGGTGTGATGCTGATTAAAGAGTTCAAGCACTTCGTTTTAAAATTAGTAGAAAGAGTCAGGCAAGAGAAAACTGCATGTTGCAGGGCTGGTTCCACACGTGTTGCTGGGCTGGGCTGGGCTGCTTATACAAGGCTACCACGGTCATCAACTCTTCTTTTAGATTTGCCTGATACAATGAGGCTAGAGGGTGATTTACTACATGGTAGCTCTGGTGATTCTTGCCGAAAGGTTAATAGTTATAAACTTAGCAGCTAAGACATGTAATTATGTACTGCTCCACAGCTGTGAGTGCTGTACCCAAAAGGACTTGATGAAGATAACATCCTGGCATTTTATATCCTAACATGAACTTCATAACCATTAAAAGCAAATGCTTGGGAAATTCATAGCTGTTGGATCTTTATTAACTTGCAGTGAAATATAATATAGCTTTCATTAAAATATATTGCTGAGAAATGATGGTGAGAAGAGTGTAACCTGAATGACAGTGAAGCTGTGAGAGCCTGGGGCTACTTGTTTCGTTACCATAGCAACTATGATAAAAACATACCCACACAACCAGTGTTTTTTGGTTCAGGAAATTCTAAGGGCTAAATCTACTTGCTATCTAATTTCAATTTCATACTTTTTAAAGCAAGGTGTTATTTTTAACTTTCCCTCTAAAACCGAATGTTTAGATTCTTTTATTAGAAAGACAGATGCAAAATGACTGCAGGACTATTGAAATTCAAACTAATCTAACATGCAATAAGCTTCTCTATGGCTGAATTTTTCTTCAACTTCTCTAAACTTGGAAGCCTTTGCTCTGGTTAATATATAGAGTATTAAAAAAAAAAAAAAAAAGACTCCGTGAGGTCAAGTCCAGCTCATAGGGGCCCATGTGTGTCAGAATGGAACTGTGCTCCATAGAGTTTCCAATGGCTGGATTTTCAGATCACCAGGCCTTTTTTCTGAGGTGCCCTTGGGTGGACTTGAACTGCCTACCTTTCAGTTAGTAGCTGAGCATGTTAATCTTTGCACCGCCCAGGCACATAAAGAATATAGCATTGTATAATTTAGGAAAATTTCAGTGTTTGTTGCTATGAATCAGAGTAGTGATATTTGGTTAAATCATTTAAAGGTAAGTTATTTATGGTTTTAAAGGACTCTAAAACTAGGCTTCATAATGCTTTTGGGGGTGCATCAATGTAGTGCCCATTTCATAGAACATGGTTGGAAAGACTGTATAAGTTAGTCTTGACTAATGACTCATGTGTGTATTTAGAGGTAGGAATCTTTTCTATTTGCTGTTTTACAACTTAAACTAATCTGTTTGTAAAAATGCTGTGGGGATGGCATCTGACCTCTTCTAACTTCACAAGGGAGAAGGAGAATCAAGATCAACAGCCCAAGGCTGATTCCTATGAGGAGGAGATCAGACATGCCTTCTCTCTCTGCTGTCTTTACCAATTCTGACCCCAACTGTCCCTCCCATGGCACTCTTTGCTCCTCTGCTGGGTTCGATAATTCATTTGCAATGGCCACACAGAATTTATAGGCAATACTCAGGATTATGAGGTTTATTCGGGAAGTAACAGATTATAATTCAGGTTAAGGAACATTCAGGATACAGTTCTTCTATCAGGACAGCCTCTTCTCAGTCATGCTAGCAAGTACGTCTCTCTCTGGCCCCTTGGCCTCTGCCCTGCTTGGGTAAAGTGTTACAAAGCTCTCCTAGCCCCTGCCAGCAAGTGCTCAGAGACACTGCACTCTGCCAATAAGCCTCAGCCCAAAGGCACTCAGCTTTCTTGCTCTGTGGGCTGGGAAACCCACCGTACCATCTTTTGCTGGTCTCCTCTGCTGTTGTTTCTCTGCCACCGCGTGTGGAACTCTGTGTATGTGTCTGTGTGTGTGTCTGTGTGTGTCCTTGTCTGTGTCTCTTGGCTCCAGGAGTTTCTCAGGGCAAGAATCCCAGGTCCAAAAGATGCACTTTCCAGTTCTGGCTGTTCTTTCTTGGTGGTGGCAGGATCCTCTTCTTCCTGCCCCTGGGATGTCTCACCTCAAGCCCAGCAGGATGACAAAAACCAACCAATGCCTTTGGTGGGCCACAATTACCCTATCTGCACAGTCCCGCCCAATCACCTGGGTGGGAGTTACAAGACCATGGTGAGAAAGACCGCACTAAAATGAACCATCGCACTGCACTGTCAAAACAAAGAACAAACAACAACAACAAACAAAAAAAGACATACATGAATAATATTTATAAATAGATGCAGACAGAGAATACATTCATGCTGAGGTGCTTTCCACCAGTAGAGTAGGTTGAATAACTTTCAGCTGAAAGCATGCTCAAAGATGAGTTAAATTCACTCATTTATTCACAAACTGTTTATCCAGACCTTACTAGATCTATGTAACATGGTGGGGTCTAGAGGTGAAGCACACTCACACATTCTCCTTCCCTCCCCTATTCCATTGATCTTAGTGATAGAAACTTGGTGATTCCTGGGCAGAAATGACACATTTTGGTTCTAAGGTCTTACAATTTCATGCACTCTATGGTTGGTTGATGGATTTTAATGATGATAAAAGAATGAAAGAAACTGTGCTGTCATTCGTTGCTTTACTGTACTCAGGCACACAGTGTTTTCCAAGTAGAAGTCGATAAAAACACTGATTTTTAATCTTGTTCGGACAAAAGAGAAAGAAAAATGCTTTAAATGTGTCCTGCCTTGAGTTCAGTTTCTGGCACAGAGCTGTGTTTTGCAAATCTTTTTCCAGTGTGCTGCACCTCTGTGTTTCAAATATATCTGTTAATCTGTTGGATTTTCTTCCTTTCTACCCCTACCAGGTTCCCCTCAGCTTCATCTTTCCCACAGTAACACCACATCAGTTCACATATGAAGATGGGATCACACTATGGACAGGAATCTCAGGCCACGCTTACTGCAGTATTATCTCTCTTCTCAGAGTTGGGTAGATTCCCTTTATCTTCATGAGAAATTCATATTTTTGAGTATGGACTTCATGCCTGTCAACCAGCCCTGCTAACAGAACCTGACTAGATTCTCAGTTTACAGTATGCGGCTTTTATAAAAACAAAACAAAACTTATTTGAGTCCCAGTTTCATAAAACCTAGAGATGGTAATACTTACTAAACTGGGTTGCTCAGGAGATTGAATAAGATAACATATGTACCTGGCTAAATAAATACATATTTGTCTTTATTTCTTCCTACTTTTTTAAACATTTATTTTTTTGTCATTAAAGAATATGGGCTTACTTTTTACTCCAACAAGGACCTCAGTAAAGTTTGGCAGCATAGGATTTGCATGGCGGCTTAGACCAGGACGCACCTATATTTGGATGTACCACTATGCTTGTTTTAGCATCCTTTCTCAAAATCACAAGATGACTGCTTCAATGTTAGGCATTCTTACCCTTTGAAGGCAGAAAGAGGGGGCAGTAAAAAAAGTGGGATCTAGCTGCATCTGTCCCCTTTGATTTACTTATTATTTTGAAGTAACCTCAGGCTCACAGAAAAATTTCAATCATGTATAAGTAATCTTTTTTCTTTAACCATTTGAAAGTAAATTGCTGTTGTGATGCAGTCAATCCTGAATACTTTGTCATTTATTTCCTACAAACAAGAATATTGCTCTATACTCACAAGCCAACTATCAAAATCAGCAAATTAACTCTGACATTACTACCATCTAATTGTCAGATTCCATTCAAATTTTAACAACTGTCTCAATAATGCTATTTATTTAAAAAGATTCATGATTGCATTTAATTGTCATGTCTCATTAATGTCCTCAGTCAGGAATAGTTTCTTAGTCTGTTCTTGACTTTTATGACCTTGGCACGTTGAAGGTTAAAAGATTTTGTAGGATACCCCTTATTTTGGTTTTGTCGGATGTCTTCCCATGATTAGGTTCAGGTTATGCATTTTTGGCAGAAATACCATGTGTTTTCATTGCAACCTATCAGGTGGTAATGATTTTGATTTGTATCATTACCGTGATACTCGTGACATGAAGTTTGATTAACTTGATCAAGTTGGTCTCTGTCAAACTTCACCACCATGAAGCTCTTCTTTTTCCCTTAGAAAAAAGTGAGTATTTTATGAGGAAGTAGTTTGAAACTATGTATATATCCAATATCTTAGCAAAATTTCATTGTATTTTATTTGTACCTACAATTTGTATCTGCATGAATTTCTATTTTAACCAATGAATTATGATCTATTACTCTCATTATTTCTGAGTCAGAATCGACTTGATGGCAATTTTTTTTTTCTTTATCATTATTTACTAGATGCTCAAATTGCTCCATATTTGGCCAGTGGGAGCCCCTTCAAGTTGGCTTCTGTAATCTTTTTTTTTAAATTGTGCTTTAGGTGAAAGTTTAATGCTCAAGTTAGTTTCTCATACAAAAACTTATACACAATTGTTATGTGACCCTAGCTGCTAGCCCTATAATGTGACCTCACATTCCTCCTTTCTACCCCGGATATCCCATGTCCATTCAACCAGCTCCTATCACTTTCTACCTTCTCATCTCACCTCTGGACAAGAGCTTCCCATTTAGTCTCGTGTATCTACTTGAACTAAGAAGCACACTCTTCACGAGCATCATTTTATGTCTTATAGTCCAGTCTATTCTTTGTCTGAAGAGTTGGCTTCGGGAATGATTTTAGTTCTGGGTTAACAGGGAGTCTGGGGGCCATGTCTTCTGCAATTGCTCCAGTATCAGACCATTAATGAAGTCTGGCCTTTTTACTAGAATTTGAGTTCTGTACCCCACTTTTCTCCTGCTCTGTTAGGGACTCTCTGTTGTGTTCCCTATCAGGGCAGTCATTCGTAGTAACCAGGCACCATCTAGTTCTTCTGGTCTCAGGCTGATGGAGTCTCTGGTTTACGTGGCCCCTTTTGTCTCTTGGGCTAATTTTTCCTTGTGTCTTTGGTGTTCTTCATTCTCCTTTGCTCCAGGTGGGTTGGGTCAAATTGATGCATCTTAGATGGCTACTCGCTAGCTTTTAAGACCCCAGATGCCACTCAACAAAGTGGGATGCAGAAAATTTTCTTAATAAACTTTGTTATGTCAATTGACCTAGATGTCCCCTGAAACCATGGTCGCCAGACCCACGCCCCTGCTACACTGTCTCTTGAAGTGTTGGTTGTGTTTAGGAGACTTCTTAGCTTTTGGCTTCCATAACCTTTTGACATGAACTCATTATCCTTTGAACACTCTACTTTCTGTTAAAATCAGATGTCCCAGAATTATTTTATATTTTACTGGCCCCCATCCTGAAATCAACCATTTCTCCAACAAGTTTTGGTTCCTATTAGTGGAAAACAGAATTTAGAAATTAAGATCTGGGCATTAGCATGGGCTTTGCTACTGAGATATCATTACTCCCAGACTTGCTTAGTGACTGGAATTCGGAAATGTACATACGCTTATCTGTGCATATATATATTTAAGTGCATATACTTACATTATGTTTATAAATCTATCCATATATATCGAAAACCATGTGTTCATACCAATAACTCCTACTCCAGTCCAAAGCCACAAGGCTTATTCTAGTTTCCTCCCTTGCAGTAATTGCAGCTTCTTTTTCCAACATGGGAAACTTGGTTCCCATCATCCTTAATGTATTTTCTTGTTTGATCAATCCTCCTGTATGTAACCCATGTTGGACCATATTCACCAGGCTCCATATAGATGCTCTCCTTACTCTGTTCAGCCACTGACACCCCATGTTGAGCCACTCTCCTGCTCTGATGTCTTCTGACATTTTTCACTAACCTGCCTCTCTATGAGAACCTCCATAGCCCCTCAAACTCTGGCAACCTGATTGGCTCCTTTTTCTATCTTCCTACAAACATCTACCTAAAAAAAAAAAAAAAAAAAAAAAAAAAAAAAAAACAGCCTAAACTAATGGCTTTCTATTTAAATTGTTTAGAGAAGGAGGAAAGGGGAAGGCAATTGGAGAAAGGGAAAAGAAATAAGGTTAGCTATGTCTGCTTTTTTACTTCCTTGCTTCCAGGGCTGAGTTCTCCCTGCTGTTTCATTCACTGCTGATTTTACACACGTACCTTTTATTTTCATTTAATCTCATGCTTTTACTGTATTGGAGGGCTTGGTTTCTCTGCCATTATTTCCTTCGTTACTGTTTTCTCAATTCAAGTTCTATTCAACTTTCAATTTGTTTGAGAAAACCAACCTTAGTAAAGGTGAATTGCTTATAATACCCTTTCCCATCATTCTCCATCACTTTGGTCAAATGATTTAATAGATCAGAACTTTTCAAATAAATAAATTAGTTAAAAAAGACATCATAGAAAGGCATTTTAATTACTCAGAATGTGTTTCAGCTACTTAGATTCTTTTAATAGGCAGAACTAGAACAATAGCCCTTTTGTAAGAAAATTTTTGCTGGTGGTGTTTGGGAAGGAGACACATATAACAGACATTATAAAGTGGGTAGAACCAAGTTATTGTGCATTTTAGCACAGCCCTGCCAGTCATCTCTGAATAAAGTCTGTCTCTCAAACAGATTATATTAATTTGTATGAAGATACTCTGGTAGGTTCAGATCAGAAAAATGTGGAAACATTTAGAAAGAAGAATGTTTTGTATCAATTGGTAATAAGACAAAAGATACCTACAGATCGGTTTTGGGACAAGGAAGAGCAAACTTTGGTCAGAGGTGGCTTCGTTCAGAAAGAGACATCAACTTTGGGAATACATGTAGTTATATCAACTTATGTCAGCTATTTTAAACCAAAGAAAAGGATTTTGTCGGAACTAGAACTTGGAGTTTTAAGCTGTCATGTTAACTATGTTGTGGCAATAGGACTCAAAATAAAAAATCCCTAAAAGCAATATATTGGGCGAGAGTTGAGGTCACTTGTCCAATTGCTATCCCTTTGTGAATATTTTCTCTCAGGAACTCTTTTTTAAATTTAAATCAGAACGTTGGACATTTATTTTAAAAATAAGGCCATTTCCATGGTCATCCAAGAATATTTAAATGGAGGAGACAAGAGTATTACACCTTAGGAATGCAAGAGTTGGAGGAAAGGAAGGTATCTCTTTCTAGGAACATGCAGAGCTGGGTCTCACCTTAGGGTGTTTGCATTAATTGCCTTCTCAGCTGGAAAGCTTTTCCCCCAGAGCTTCCTTCCCATGGCTGACCCCTTCTTGCTATTTAGGCCTCACTTTTTTTTAAATGTAACCTCTTCAGTGAAACCTCTTTGGTTCCTCAAATTGAAGTCTCCTTTGTGTCTAACATAGCACCTTTGTGTGTTTCTACATTAGCACTTATTAGTGTATGTTTATATTCTTGATTATTTATTTGTTACTGTCAAAAAAAAGCAATACCCAAAAACCTTTGGCCGTAGAGTTGTCATGGTGACCCCATAGGACAGAATAGAACTTCCCCATAGGGTTTCCAGGGCTGCAAATCTTTACGGAAGCAGACTGCCACATCTTTCTCTGGCAGAGTGACTGGTGGGTTCAAACCACTGACCTTTCAGTTAGCAGCTGAGCACTTTAATCAATGTTCCACCAGGGCTCCTATAAGAAACCAAAGACTTGTCTTATTCAATGTTGTATTAATAGTACCTTGAGTAGCACATAATATGTAACCAATAAATATTTTTTTTTAAGAATGAATGTCAGGCATGCCGTATGACTGAACAGGATGAGACCCTTCCACTTAATCAGTAGAACTCAGTTGAATCACATCAGACACAAGAGAAAATAGCTGAGATGTAAAATATCTGTTTAAATAAGTATTAACAAACTGGTCCAAGAGTATAATTCACTTCACATTGACCAGTCAGAGGTAATAACGAGCTGCTCTAATTAAATGGGGTTCAGTCAATACAGTTCCTTATGGCTAATTAAATTAATCTGCTTCAACTTTGTTAAGTGTCTGTAGACATTAAATATATCTAACAAGTTATCTATATGATACATTGTAACTCATTCTCTCAACATTTATGGAACTCTCGATTTTTTTTTTTTTTTTTAAATGTCCTCTAGGCCCGATTCAGGGTGCTGAGGATGTAGTAATGGATTAGGAAGCTTCCACCGCCCTTGGAGAGTACAGTCTAGTGTCTAGAGTCTAGAGGAGGATTCCGTTGTTGTTATCTGCCCCCTAGTTGACCACTGGCTCATGGTAATCTGACGCACAGTGGAATCCGACCATGGTTATCTTAGGGTTTTTATTAGCTTATTTGCAGAAGTAGATCACCAGGCCTTTCTGTTTAGTCCATTTGAGTCTGGAAGCTCCACTGAACTAGCTCAGCATCACAACAACATGTAAGTTTCCACTGACAGATGGGTGGTGCCTGTGCTGGAGGCACACTGGCTGAGAATCAAACCTAGGTCTCCATACAGAAGGTGAGAATTCTACCATTGAACTACCAATTTCCCCTAGTGGAGGATTAAAAAAAAAAAAAAAGCCATCGCTGATAATTAAGTCGGTGGGTGCAACACCCAGTATAGAGTGCTGTGGGATCACATGGGACATAAATGATCAAAAAGACTTCCATACAAAATCCAGAATGAATAAACTTGTAGGAAAGATAGGAGTCAGCTAATCAAACAGGAAGATTGGTAACAGAGGCTAGTGATCCTAACATTTGCAAAAGGAGATGAAAGCTTCCAAGGTCACTTAGAGAACTTAAGAACATCCATATATTCATGCAACAGGACATAAGAGGAATGCAATGAGCAAATACTATCCATCCAAATGAACGTATTGGTGCTCTGCTGGGGCCCTGGTGGAGCAGAGGTTAAGCATTTGGGTGCTAACCAAAAGGTTGGCAGTTCAAATCTACCAGCCACTCCTTAGAAACCCTATGGGGCAGTTCTACTCTGTCCTATAGGGTTGCTATCAACTCAAGGGCAAGTCTTTCCCCTCCCCCCTAGATGCTGTTAGAAGCAGAGCTTCTTACAGGCTCCCTCTGGTTCGAACCCCTGCTGAGAATTTGCATGTCTAACAAATTCCCAGGCAATGCAACTGCTGCTGGTTAGGGACCAGTTCTGAGAACCACTAGTAGAGCAGAGGGTCTCAAAATGTATTATACATGAGATTCACCTGGCGATCTTGCTATGATGTCAATTCTGATTTGGTATATCCTGGGCAGAAATGCAAACTCTTGGCAGAAGCTCAAACTAGAATGAACCAGCTTGAAGCCCTGATTTAAAGTCTGTCTACATAAGGAAAATGATTTTGTGTGTCATTGCATTTACCAGAAGTTAGTAAATTATGGCCTTTCTTACTCTAATAGAAACTAAATTCTCAGTGTGTCACATAACCCACAGAGGAAGACAAAGTTAATTCATTTGAGAATTTTGTATACCTCAAAAATGGAGATCATTTAGGAAAAAACACATAATTTTGAAAATCTTCCTATAATATGCATTGGCTATTTTGTGTCTACTCTCTGACAAGTACTGTGGTTGATGCTAAATACAGGGTGGGAAAAACAAAATAAAACAAAACAGAATGCACGCTGGTCTTGATCCTGAAGACTATGATTTTGGAAGCATCTTTGACAAGAGCTCTGGCATTGTTCTGAGGGGCACTGTCAAAAGTGACAATGGTAAAGTTTCTCTCCATGGCTTCATGAGCAGCAAATATCAAAAAGAATACAGTCAAGGCTGCCATTATAGGTACCATGTGGTGGCTAGGGCACAGAGACTGGCCTGTGAGCACACGTGAAGACCCTTAGGTTTCCTGGAAAAACTTCACGGTCAAGGGTGAGTTTGTAGTGGAGATGGCTGAGGGTTCTTTAGAGATAGGAACAAAAGCAGGTCTTCTATTGAGAATTTATTACTAAAGTTAATATGATCTCATTCATATTCACAAGTTGGTAAGATCTGGTGATGTTTGGATTATTCCTGCGACCAGGTTACGATGGATCCTGATGTACTGGTTACCATGGCACCATGGGTGAGATTAGCATTACCGCTACATTTTCAGCCATACAAACTTTTACTGGGGCATTATACCAGTGCAATAGTTTTACCTGATGGAATTGAGCACCTGCTCTGTAGAGCTGCAATAGGCAGACATCTTCCTTTCAGGGAAGCAATGTAAGTAAATTACTGACCCTGTAGACAAATTGAGGTTTGTGGTTTATCATGGGATATTAAGAGTTTATATGCATACATTTAAAACATCGAAATGAAGCAAAACTTAACATGAGATTTTTTAGAATACACATGGATTGGTGATGATATTTAATGTCCACCTTTCTTTTGAAAGCCAGGGAGGAAAGAATATTTCCAGTTAAGACTCATTAACAACCTGCGTTATGCAGGTGACACAACCTTGCTTGCTTAAAGTGAAGAGGACTTGAAGCCCTTACTGATGAAGATCAAAGACCACAGCCTTAAATATGGATTACACCCCAACATAAAGAAAATACAAATCCTCACAACTGGACCAATAAGCAACATCATAATAAATGGAGAAAAGATTGACGTTATCAAGGATTTCATTTTACTTGGTTCCACAATCAACACCCACAGAAACAGTAGTCAAGGAATCAAAAGACACATTGCATTGGGCAAATCTGCTGCAAAAGACCTTTTTAAAATGTTGAAAAGCGAAGAGGTTACCTTGAAGACTAAGGTGTGCCTGACCCAAGCCAAGGTATTTTCAATTGCCTCATATGCATGTGAAAGCTGGGCAATGAATAAGGAAGACCGAGGAAGAATTGACGCCTTTGAATTGTGGTGTTGGAGAAGAATATTGAATACAGCACGGACTGCCAAAAGAACAAACAAATCTGTCTTGGAAGAAGTATAACCAGAATGCTCCTTAGAAACAAAGATGGTGAGACTTCATCTCACATACTTAGAACGTGTTATCAGAAGGGATCAGTCCCTGGAGAAGGACATCATGCTTGGTAAAGTAGAGGGTCAGCCAAAAGGAGGAAGACCCTCAACAAGATGGATTGACACAGTGGCTGCAACAATGGGCTCAAGCAGAACAACGATTGTGAGGATGGTGCAGGATCAGGCAGTGTTTCGTTCTGTTGAACCAACTCCATAGCACCAAACAACAACAATTAAGAGTTTAGATCTTAGAAGCCTGTTGGGGAGTGCCGCAGAGGCCTCAGGGAGTATATTTTAAATTTTACCTATCATTTATAAACTTTAAGTAAAATTAGATGGCACGAGAGGTAGAAAAAGTCTAAAGACATATTGACAGAGGGGTATTAACATTATCTTATTTGATTGTTTTAAATTAAAATCAATTTACTTAGAGGTATATTCTTTTTTCTATTTTAAGCCTGTTGGTTAGAGTTTACTTGTCATTTATCCATCTCCTGCTTTTGCTGAAAAGTTCGTTGAAAATAAGTTAACTCATTTTAACAAATGCTTTGTGCTATTAAGAATGGAAAAAAAAAAAAGCATTTCCATTTAATGAAAATACTACTATTATTGCATCTATAATCATTTCTGTCATGGGAAAGTGGTGTTTCTCCAAACCCCTGTTGAGATCCGTGCAGGTGTTTGTATATTTACCATAAATTTGTTCCCACACAAAAGTTCATTCTGTTGCATAAAAATAAATCATCTCATTCAGGTGGAGCTGTGCTCTAACTCAAGAATACTCCTTCTCACTTTCTCTTTCCAAAATCAAAGCAACACTTTCATTTCCACTGGCATATGCTATTGTTCTCAGCCGTTGAACTGCTTATTATATACGCTTGGTCCTTTTCTTTCAGTTATCTCGAAGACTTGATAAAAACTAGAGCATAGTAAAGGGTTTTAACTTTTGTAAAACTACTGAACAGTTTGCTTTAGGGAGCTAGGAAGAGAGGGTTAGTTTTGAAGTTTAGATTAGCTACCCTACACCCTGGCTTTTGGCAGGCCTTGCCCTCATATAGTATTTGCATTTAAGTAAGTTGAGGTTTTCTCTCCAACAGTTTATCATCACTTCAAGTTTTTTAATTGGAGCCTTTCCCAGTTAAAAATGCATATGCATAGAATTTTTTCCAGCACATTGAGTTCTTTAAGGATGTGTACACTTGCTTTCTCACTATGGTGAAGGGAGGGGCAGTAGGCAGATGTTATGATGGTCTCCTATGGCTGCAAATACCTAGACTTTAGAGCGGAAGACCTAGGGTCTGGTCTTTGCCTGGGCACTTACTTGTCATGTAGCTTTAGGGAAAACTCTTGACTTATCTGGAATTCCAAGTTCTTGTCTAAGAAGTAGAGTCCTGGGATGATGCACACAGTTAATGTGCTCAGCTGTTAAGCAAAAGTTTGGAGGTTTGAGTCCATCCAGGGGCACCTTGGAAGAAAGGCCTAGCAATCTGCTTCTGAAAAATCAGCCAGTGAAAACCCTATGAAGCACAGTTCTACTCTGACACTTATAAGGTCTCCATGAGTTAGAACAGACTCTATAGCCACTGGTTATCTATAAAGTAATATACCAAAAAACCCAAAAAACAAAAAACACAAACCCATTGTCATCCAGTCAATTCCAACTCATAGTGACCCTATAGGACAGAGTAGAACTGCCCCATAGAGTTTCCAAGGAGCACCTGGTGGATTTGAACTGACAACCTTCTGGTTAGCAGCCTAGCACTTAACCACTACACCACCAGAATTTCATATAAAGTAATAGAATTGGAATAATTCTAAATGGAGTCAAATTATTTATTGAGCTATTTTCATATATCTGAAAGATTGGCACTATGAAGTCTGAGAACACAAATAAAAAGTGAAATCATTTGCTTCAAACCTATAAGGTTAAGACTGCAAAGCAAAACCCTGTCATGTATTTTCATCCTCTCCGTGGGCAACTCTCAGTTGGGAGTGGTTTATAAATGGCCCTTCTGTCTATTCTGCAAAGTAGCACACTCTTCTCTAACCAGGAAGTTCAAGGACAGGTAGAAGTGCTGCATTCAGATATTTGAAATATACTGTCTTGTTAATTTTATTATGGAATACCCATGTAATTCTTTTATAGGAAACTAAATGCATTTGACATATGAACACACTTTGAACATTAAGAATATGTGGAGGCAATCTTGAGTCAGCCTCTCAGGCAGAGTGGCTGTCATATAAATACAGGATGAAAGTTCTGAAAATCATTTTAGAAAGACTTTCATTTGCATTTAAATATATAGATTTTTGTCATAATAATTTGACATATGATTGATTTAGAAAGCTACTGAAAGGTTCTTCTGGCCTGCAAAGTGACTTCATGAAATACTCATCCAGCTACTGCATTCAATATAGTGCGTAAAACTGTAGAGCTCCTTTCTTTAGGTTCCTCTTTTTCCTCTACATTCCAGGGAAGGAAGTCACGGTGAGGCCGTATGGGATTTCATGCGTTCACAGGTATTAAGTATTTTCCATGAAAAAAAGTAGCTACTTCAGCTCCCCATTTAAACAATCACATAAATGCGTTTCCTCAAAGCAGACTTGCACCCTGACTGCAGCAGACGTGTTTTGTATGTACTTCTCATTTCCTCACACAGAATATTAAAAAGAACGTACTCAAGTGCCGAGGTTTAATAATAAATGTTTTCTTTTGGCTTTTATTTGTAAACTACAATTTGATTGGGCGTAAAATTATTGGGTTTCATTTTCTTTGTGAGATGTTTTTTAAAAGTATTATTTCACTTTCTTCAATGTGGACTTATTTTGTAGAGAAATCAGGCTCTAGCTAGCCCGACACTTCTTTTCCTCTCTATAGGTATCTTAAACCTTTTTGCCCATTAGACCAAAAGATTCTTTTATTATCTTTGAAATCAAGTAAAGTATGTCTCAGTTGTGATCATTCTACCTCATTTTTTCTGGGATACAATACACTGTTTCAGACTTTAGAATCAAGGTCTTTTTATTTCTGAAACACTTTCTTCAATTATATTTTAAATATTTATTTCTGTTCTATTATTTTGTTTCCCTTATATGTTGTTGCCTTAGTCACCTAGTCACCTAGTGCTGCTATAACAGAAATACCACAAGTGGATGGCTTTAACAAAGAGGAATTTATTTTTTCATAATCTAGTAGGTTACAAGTCCAAATTCAGAGTGTTGGCTCCAGGGGAAGGATTTCTCTCTCTGTCCACTCTGGAGGAAGGTCCTTGTCCTCAGCCTTCCCCTGGTCAAGGAGCTTCTCAGGCTCAGGGACCCCCTGTCCAAAGGATGCGTTCTGCTCCTGGTGCTGCTTTCTTGGTGGTATGAGGTCCCCCTGTCTCTCTGCTCGCTTCTTTCTTTTATATCTCAAGAGATTGCCTCAAGACACAATCCAATCTTGTAGATTGAGTCCTGCCTCACTAACATAATTGCCATCCATCCTCCCTCATTAACATTATAGAGGCAGGGTTTACAATATGTAGGAAAGTCACACAATACCAGGAGTCATGGCCCAAGCAGATTGATACACATATTTTTGGGGGAACATAATTCAATCCATGACAGTTGTTGATGTTAGGTGCCATTGAGACAGATCCAACTCATATGACCCTGTGTACAACAGAACAAACCACTGCCCTGTCTTGTGCCATCTTCACTATCATTGCTATGTCTAAGCCCACTGTTCCAACCACTGTGTCAGTACATCTCATTAAGACCTTCCTTTTGTCACTGACCCTCTACTTTACCAAGCATGATGCCTTTCTCCAGGGACTGGTCCTCCTAATAACATGTTCAAAGTAAGTGAGACTCAGTCTTGCAATCTTTGCTTCTAAGGAGCATCCTGGTTATACTTCCAAGACAGATCTGTTCATTCTTCTGGCAGTCCATGGTATATTCAATATTCTTTGTAAGTGCCATAATACTAATGCATCAGCTCTTCTTTGGTCTGCCTTATTCATAGCCAGCTTTCACATACACATTAAGTGATTGAAAATATCATGGCTTAGGTCAGAAGCAGTTTAGTCCTCAAGGTGACATATTATTTTTTAACACTTTACAAAGGTCTTTTGTAGCAGATTTGTCTAATGCAAAATGTCATTTGATTTTTTGACTGCTGCTTCCATGGGTGTTTATTGTGAATCCAAGTAAAACGAAATCCTTAACAACTTCAATCTTTTGTCCATTTATCATGATGTTGCTTAGTGGTCCAGTTGTGAGGATTTTTGTTTTCTTTCTGTTGAGGTGTAATCCATACTGAAGGCTGTGGTCTTTGATCTTCATCAGTAGGTGGTTCAAGTCCTCTTCATTTTCAGTAAGCAAGATTATTTTATCTGGATATCATAGTTGTTACTGAATCTTCCTCCTATCCTGACGCCCACATTCTTCTTCATATAGTACAGCTTCTCAGATTATTTGCTCGGCATACAGATTGAATAAGTATGGTGAAAGGATACAACTCCGATGCTCCTTGATTCATGCTTCGTACATTCCACGTTCCGGTTACTATGAAAGTTTGCTGCTGTTTATTCTCATTTTGATTCATGCCACATCAGCATATGAAGGTCCTGAAAGCTTTACTCCATCCATGTCATTAAGGTCAACTCCACTTTGAGGAGGGAACTCTTCCTCAGTCATATTTTAAGTGCCTTCCAACCTGAGGGGCTCATCTTCTGGTGCTATATCAGACAATTTTCTGCTGTTATCTGTAAGATTTTCACTGGCCAATTTTTTCAGAAATAGATTGCCAGGTCCTTCTTCCGAATTTGTCTTAGTCCAGAAGCTCCACTGAAACCTGTCCACCTTAGCTGACCCTGGTGGTATTTGAAATACCAGTGACATAACTTCCAGCATCACATCGATGTGCCAGCCACTGACGAACTGACAGGTGAATGATGGTGCCTTACATAAGGACTCCAATAATGATTTTAAGTACATTTTTATATCTATATTCCATATTTAACATTTTTACTTTCATCCATTAAAACGTTTTCTTTTCTTTTGCTCAATTTACTCAAATCCTGACTTTCATATCACGTCCTGTGTTGTCAGAAATACCTCTGTGCAGCTTTCAGGTGGGCTGTTTTGGGTGATGGCTTTGTTTCCCCTTCTATTTCTTTACTGAGCTCAGCCAGGTTACATATTTTTACACAGCTTCACTATATTTTCCTAATCTCTAGTATCTCTATTTTCAATTTTTGTTAGAGAAGTGACTCTTTCATTAAGTTTTTTTTAAAAAAATTCAATTCCAGAGTTATATGCTTATATGTGTCATATATGTATATGTTTAATATAGTGTTCTTCTGCTCTATACCAACATTCACATTTTTTTTAATTAATATTCATTATCTGCCATTTGTTTAATTATTTTCTTTCTTTTTGGTTTTAGTATTCTGTGTTGATTCTTTTTGGTTAATCATCTTTGAATAAGGTTAATCCTTCCTGAACTAGCTATTTGCAGGAAGGACTAGAGCCGTATTATGGGCAGAATTTTTTTTTTTAATAACACAGAGTTCTTAGTGTAATTATATATATATATATATATATATATATATATTTAATATTCCTCACTAGTCCTAATTCTTAACTGAGATTAGCAGGTTAAGAGCTATTCACATTACTGCATGTCCCTCCTCCACCCTGCGATCTCAGCAAACAGCTTTCTGCAATATGAATTATCTGCATGTTTTCCTGTTCAGCTCCAACTTGTCTTCTCCTCATAACAAAATTAGGTGTGAAGAAGCTCTTAATACTTGCCTGGTCACATATTTTCCATGTGAAAAATAATATTTTATTGGTTATAAACTGCGACAGTTTTAACACATGGTTGTACATTCTTTGGAGCTCTAGTGGCTCAGTGGTTAAGACCTATAGCTGCTAACCAAGAGGTCAGCAGTTAGAATCCACCAGCTGCTCCTTGGAAATGCTATGGGGCAGTAATATTCTGTCCTATAGGGTCACTGTGAATCAGAATCGACTCAATGGCAATGAGGTCTTTTTTGGTACATTGTTTAATACTTCTGCCATCAAGATTTTTTTGGCACGGGGATTTCTTTGAATCTTCATGGGTTTGTGACTGTTTCAACCAACTGAGAACAGTGAAAACGATGTTATGTGACTTTCAAGGGTAGGTCATTGTAGGCAGCTTCTGTCTTGATTGCTGGGACACTCTCTCTTGGGATTCTGAACACAGATCTAAGAAGTCCAACAACTCTGAGGCCACCATACTGAGAAGTCCATATATAGGCAGAAGTGTGGACAGTCCCAGCTGAGACTAGCATTTCAGTCATCCCCATCAAGGTGCCAGACATGTGAGTGAAGCTGTTTTGGATTCCAGACCAGCCCATCCACCAGTTGGTTACAACTGAGTGGTCTTTGTCAAGGTCAAATGGAAAAGAAGAATGACTCAACTGAGCCCTGCTCAAATTCTTGACCAACAAATTCATGAGATATTAAAAAAAAGTTTTAATTTGCTAAATTAACTGGAACAAATACCTTTGTGCTGCTTACTTATAGAAGTAGAATCCAAAACCCAGTGACGTCAAGTCGATTCTGACTCATAGTGACCCTATAGGACTGAGTAGAACTGCCCCATAGAGTTTCCAAGGAGCGCCTGGAGGATTCAAACTGCCGACCCTTTGGTTAGCAGCTGTGGCTCTTTACCACTACGCCATCAGGGTTTCCAGAAGTGGAATACACTTGATTTTTATGAGATTTGTAATTGACTTATGTTTTATCTTACTACTTTAGACCTTAGTGCTTCTGAAAGCTGCTATCTTATTATTTATGTTTTTGTTTCAAGGAAAGTGGAGCTTGTGTTATTCATTCTTTTTTTTTCTTTTGGGTGATTTCTGAAGAAACAGAGATTCTACATTTATGCTACTAGGTTGAAACCAGAAATCTCAACCAACATACTTTATAGATGACAGAACTATGAGTAAAAATAAACAAAAACAAACCCATTGGCTTCAATTTGATTCTGACTCATAGCGACCCTATAGGAAGGAGTAGAACTGCCCCATAGGGTCCCCAAGGAGTGGCTGGTGGATTCAACAGCTGACCTTTTGGTTAGCAGCCAAGCTCTTAACCACTGTACCACCAGGGATCCTCAGAACTATGACTAACAATTCTAAATAATGTGAGGCTTCTAACAGAATATTTCTATACCAGGGCTAATAATGAAGAAGTTCAAGTCTAAAATGTGAAGTGAACTTTCTTTAAAAACATAAAATTAGTGTTACCAAAACCAAACCAAACCAATTGCCGTCGAGTCCATTTAGATTAGGTAAAACTTCTAAACTAACTCCTGACCCCTCTTTCTTTGTTTTGTTTGTTATGCTATAAAAAAAAAAAAAATTTTTTTTTAAAAGTCAATGGTGACTAGAATTCCAGATTCAGTGGCTAAACTCAATAAAAATACTTTGTGTTCTCATATAACAAAAAAGAATTGAAATGTAAAAGATAAAGTAGTGTGTAGTAGCTTATTAAAATTACATGATATTCCATGAATAAAAATTTTTTTTGGAAAAATAAAGATGATATTTATGTTTAATAACTCTTGGAATAGTTTAACAGGCTACCATATCATTTATATGAGATCAGATGAATGAATAATCAGGTACTTTCTCAGACATTCAAGTGGTAGCCAAAGAACAAACAATTCACTTTTATTAACGTAGTTATGTAATTTCTTTTGAGTTAAGTAATTTTAAATGTCAGTTTTGCATGAATATCTTTGCTTACATATGAGTTTTTTTTTTTCAAATTTATAGTCCAAGAAGGAAAGTTAAAAAACAGATTCCATTAATTTCAGAGGGTATATATTTCATTAAAGTATGCACATTTAATATTCTTATTTGTATGTCTCAACAAAAATGAATGTAAAACCAAAGGCAAATTTCAATATAAAATTCTTTTAGTGTTTAATACTGCTAGAAATCCTGGGAGTATTTTTTTTTTTCTGAATGAGAACTGTTCTATATCACAATAGTTTGATTGGCAGAGCCATTATTGATTATATTATAGATACTGTGCTAGTTGTTGAATTAAAAAACTTAATACGACAAATTTCTTGCCTCAGACAAAGTTTCAAGTACTAAATACTCTAAATTTACAAACTGAGTTTACATTTTTGAAGTTTACTTCCTAAGAACTTGGCGCCAAATCACATAGGTGGAGAGATTGGTGAGGAGAGAAGTGAGAGTGAATTCAAGGTTTCCTTTGTCATCCTTTTCTAAGGAACTCAAAATGGGAAATTATGTTTATTGGAATCATTACCAATTGTTCCAATATATTCCCAGAGATATATATCAGTCAGTTTATAATTCATATGTGAAAGAATAGAAAGACTCAAATATGAAAAGACTCAAATACGCACCCAAGTTCAGCTTAATATTTTAAAAGGCTAAAACTAAAATTTGGAAGCAGGAAATGGGCAGATTTGTTTGAGGCCCTCCTCCTGTTTACTAGATCTACAGATGGAGTAGTTTAGTACAAGTTACTTAACCTCTGTAGTTAACTAGTGCTTTCAGCTGTAAAATTAACACATTCAATAGAATTGTTTTGGTTTTCCGTGGAGAACCCTAGGGATTTTTACTGAGTGCTATTAGAGAAAAGATACAAACAAACCTATTGATAATGCTATACATTTGTCCCAGTGCCCTGCAGATTAACTGTGATAGTTCCCTAGTTAACTTCCTCTCTCATTCACCACCACAGTGGTTTTAAACTTTCTCCTCTTCAAACTTTTGGCTTCAGTCCTTTCTCCTTCACTCTCAGGAGCTTATGGCCCCTCTTATTTCATCTGGAAAATAGATGGGAGTGTCCTCATTATTACACCACTAAATCTACAACTTTCTAGCTCCACAACCATCTTTCCCTAGCTTGGCCCTATTAAAATAGAGGTGTTTCTACAAAATTCAACTTTGAAGCTAAGTTCCGATCACCTACATGGAGGCAGCTCTTCCCCAGTAGTATTTGGAGTGCCTTCCAACTTGAGGGGCTCATCTTCAGGCACTATATCAGACAACTATCTGCTGCTATTCATAAGGCTTTCACTGGCTAATTCTTTTCAGAAGTAGACAGCCAGCTCCTTCTTCCTAGTCTGTCTTAGTCTGGAAGCTCAGCTAAAACTTGTCCGCCATGGGTGGCCTTGCTGGTATTTGAATACCGGTGGCCTACCTTCCATCATCACAGCAACACACAAGCCCCCCACAGTACAACAAACAGACAGATGCATAAGGGCTTGTGATACTCTGAGAAACAATCCCAGCCACACCATGCCAGACTTCTAACCTACAGAACTGTGAACGCCTAAATGTGTGTTTTAACCACTAAGTTTGCAGCAAATTTTTATGCAGCAGTAGAAAACTAATAAACACTTACCAACTGAGTTTTGAGAGTGAAAGAATCTAATCATCATTGCTTTCATTCCTCTAATTTATTCTCCAATCCAATCTGTCAGCAAGGTTGCAGATTCTTTGTCATATGTTTGGGTTTATCCAGTCCATTCATCCTCTTGCCACCATCCTAGCTAGCTCTTTACTGTCTCTTGAATGGACCTCTCAAATATACCCCTGTTTTGTCTCTCAATTAATCCCTGCCTCAGTCTAATCCATTCTCCACAATGCAGTCAGTTACCTTTTTAAAATCAGCCACTAACCATGTCACTCTCTCCTCCATGCCTTCATCTCACCTTGGATTGTTGCATTCTATCACCAACCTAAGAGCCACTGCATATTGTGGCCCCTTTTGAGCCACCTAGTATCACTTTCACCACTACTTCTTCTCCCTCCCTACGCTACAGCTTCAAATGCTTTCTTTCAACACCCCTAATGTGCTTGCCTCTCTCACTGCCAAGCTCAGCATATTTTTTTTCTTTCTCCTTGGTGTGTTTTTCTCCCTCCTTCACCCTTCCTTGTCTAGTTAATTCATGATCATCCTCAAGGTCCAGGCTACATATCACTTTCTCAGGGTAGCCTCCCCTAACACTTGAGCGTTAACGCAGTAGCCCCAGGTTTAATGTTCACTCCTTGTGCTGGTCTCCACTAACCACACTAGCCACCACTGTCTCCTCAGCACACAGCATTGGTACTCAGTAAACCTTTTTAAATAGCTTGATTGATTTATTGATTATCAAAATAATTCTTCAAAGAGGAAGAAAATAAAGCCCAAACAACCAAATAAACCAAATAATAGTCTAGCCTAAATCCTCAGTCATTTATATCACCAAAAATCTTTTAGTATTGTTTTAAGATAAGAAAAATACTTAAAATAAGTTGATAACAACCAGAATCCATTTCTCAAGTCGCCACACATTTCCTCTGCTGTTTATTAATTATTTTAGGATGAGAATTGTATGAGTATTGGTGCAAACCACATAGATTTTCTTATCATAGCTCCTAGGGCCATATGAATGAACTTCAATCATGTTATAATTAATCCACATATTTCATAAGAAGTTAATATTTAGTAAAGTGATGCTTTATTCATTAATTTTGTTTGAGGTTAAAAAATCCTGTATATGTTTTTCAGAGCCGATACATTGCATCTACCTATTATTTCATGAACTCTACCATTTTTTTTATTACCATATTACAAAAACCTGCTGGAGATTCTTTAGTTCCAATTGTGTACTTCTTAATTCACATGGGAAACATTCAAAATGTGAACCCAATTATTCACCAAAAGCAATAGCAAGTGGTGCCAAATTGAAATAGAAACAAGCAATACATTTTATGTCAGTAACACATGTGGAAAAGCAAAGTGAAATTATATACTTATCAAAGTGAATAACAAACTTTCTATTTGGGGAAGTAGCAAGACTGCTAATAATACTATCATTGCATGCAGAGGGCAACTGAGAAACAGATGTTTTAAGTGAACATGCTGTATAGCTAAATCCAGTAATAATACATATATTAATACACACCCTTGCTCCCCAACTGTTTATTGCTTTTCCATATTCTGCAGAGAACCTGCTTTGATAGCTGTCTTTATGACTCAGAGCAAAAATATGCAAATGCCTTAATGCCTAATATGAGAGTTTGATGCTGACTCTTGGAGTTACTTGAAATGAACCTTGGTATGCAATTAATATGGTATGCATGGAGATAAATTGGTCACCAAGTACAGCAAGTTTTAAATTATTTTAATGCATCTTCAACCATGTTTGAACTATATCTAGATCTGATGTTTTTTGAAAAAGTTAGAATTGTAACTTTTCCATTTGATTTTAAAAGCTATTTGCTTGCATTAGTGCTTTTTGCACACACTGTTCTCATGGATCCTCCGAGGTCCTTTGAATCTGTATACTACATTAAAACTTTATCATGTATCTTGGGGACTCCCAATTAAATTAAGATATATTATAATTCAATTGAGGAAACACAAAGAATTCTCCAGTGTATTTTTCAGCCAGTGTTTTGGTTGTACTTGCGAAAAATGTTAAACGTTGGTATGAATTCAGAAGGAGTGCAATTAGCCAGCCCCTGGAAACATCTGTTCCACTTGTTCCGCTGAGTTAGGAATGGCACATCTGCGTTCTCTTAACATCTGAATCGTGGCGGAATTTCTGTGGACAAAGATTCACCAGACTTACCGTTGAAAGTTTTATTAAAGAACATTGCTTTTATTTGGAAATCTTCCTAATCATGGAGTGATTTTATTTCAAAATATTGAAGGAGGTTAAATAGAGGCGATACTGCTATTGGAATAAACAAGTAAGTCAAATGGAGTCTTTGTTAAATGTTCTTAATAAAATTGTATGTTTTAACAAAGGTAAGTATGATGATCAAAATATTTACTTTTACACAGGCAGATGGAAATACTCTACAGTTCTTGAGAGAAGTTTTGAACTTGGAGGGACAGATTGTTAAATCCAACCAAAAGGTTATAAGGAAATTAATCATCTCCCTAGAACTGTGGGGTTCACTGAGTGCGTCTCACCAGGGGATAACTGGAATGTAAGCATGCATTGACAGATGGTCTCCTGGTTATATGAATCTCACTTGGGCAGCTGGATCTGGAAAAGGCAGTGGTAAATCAGATTCAGACCCTGCAAACATACTTGTCCCTGTTCTGCATGAGTTATCAAAACTCGAAAAAGAGCAGAACAAACTTTTTCGTTATCATCTTGTGCCATTTTGCTGTGCAGATCAGTCATGCTGACTTACTCTATTACTTACTGATTTTTGCCATCTCATGACCAATTTGAGCTGGCTGACAAAGTTTAGAGAAAATCCTGTGATCTTTCCCTATCCTGTATTTTGCTGTCTATAATTTTACATTCTACATATTTATCTGAGTTGAAAAATGTAGAAAGTTGTACTTCAATCCAAATCCTAAATTTTGCAATTAAAATTAAGAGGGTTTTCTGCAGTTCTATGTTATTTTTAACTGTCTACTAATATCCAAATTTCTATTTTAAAATGCTTTAAGAGTTTAAAGTCGGTTGGTGCGAAAATTTCACACTAGGTTATTGCAGATGCCTTTTTCTCCCCACCTTCGTAATCTTATATTCTAGGTTTTATATGCTTTATTCTAACTGTGTAACACAAAACATAAAATGCAAAGGAATGAAGTAGGCAACTAACTTCACTACCTTATGTAGGGCTAGCATTGATCTTAAGTATTTCTAGTTGGGTATATTACTGGATTTCAGATCCATAAAAAGTAAAAAAAAAAAAAAAATTGGCAAACATTGCTCTAGTCAGCACATATAATAGCTTTGATGCTATTAATTCCATCATTAATCTATTTTGGTGTAAAATGGGTGTTAACTAAACAATATTTTATTAAAAGCGTATTGGCCACTTTAGTACAATTTGTTACAAAATTGATTGACAATATTCCTTTTTCTTCTAATGTATTCCCATGAGAAAAGCAGCTGCAGGGCCCATTTAATCAATGAAGAGAAAAAGTTAATTTACATGTTGATGAATTATAAGAAAAGATACAGGTTTACATTTAATTGCTTTAGGGAAATAATAGACAGCCCTCTCTTTGAAGCCGTTTCATTTCAAGCAAATTGAAATAAATAGTTGTAATATACTTTGGGGTATGCCATTTGGGTCTACAGGGTACTGGAACAGTAACAGCACTTACCTTCAAGCAATATAGGCAGTTTCATAGCAAAACAGCTGATAGAATTTTTGTAAGTCAGATTTATGGAGGCATAGTTTACATACAGTAAAATCCATCCTTTTTAAGTTCAAAGTTCTATTCATTTTGACAAATGTATAGTCACGCACCCACTACTGCAATCAAGATATAGACCATTTTAGGATCCCAAAGAGCTCCCACAAGCTCCATCCCCTCTTGTAGCCAGTCTCCTCCCTCCATGCCCACTGGCAACTACTGGTCTGTTCTCTGTTTCCATAGTCTGCCTTTTCCAGAATAATATAAACATAAAATAGAACCATCCGCATATGGCCTTTTGAGTCTGGCTGCTTTCACAGCACAATACATTAAGATTAATGTATATTGTTGAATGTATCCATAGCTTACTTTTTTTACTGCTGAGTACCATTGCATTGTGAGGATGTATCACAAATTGTTTACCCATTTACCAGTTGATGGACATATGGATTATTTCCAGTTTTTGACAATTACTAATAAAGTCATTATAAACATTCATATATGAGATTGTGTGTGGATATGTTGTCATTTCTCTAGGCTAACTAACTATAAGTGGGTTGTTGGGGTGTGTTTTAGTCATCTAGCACTGCTATAACAGAAATACCACAAATGAATGACTTTAACAAACAGAAAATTACTTCTTCACATTAAAGTAGGCTGAAAGTCCAGATTCAGGGTGGCAGCTCCAGGGGAAGGCTTTCTCTCTCTGCTGGCCTTCTCATCAGTCTTCCTCTGGTCTAGGAACTTCTCTGCACAGGAACCCCAGGTTCAAAGGATGCACTCTGCTCCTGGCACTGCTTTCTTGGTGGTATGAGGTGCCCCTGTCTCTCTGCTCACTGCTTTCTTTTATATCTCAAGAGATTGCCTCAAGACACAATCCAGTCTTGTAGGTTAGTGAGTCCTGCCTCACTAACACAACTGCTGCCCATCCTCCCTCATTAACATCATAAGTGGCAGGATTTACAACATATAGGAAAATCACACAACACCAGGAATCAGAGCCCAGCCCAACTGATGTACACATTTTTTGGGGGGAAATAATTCAATCCATGACAGGGTATATGGTAAGTAGATGTTTAGCTTTACAAAAATCTTCCCAACTGTTTCATAAAGTGGGTATATTATCTTGCATTCACATTAGTAATATATGACAAACCTATTTCCTCTGTTTCCTTGCTAGCATTTGATATTGTCACTTTTTTTTTTCTATTTCAGCCATTCTAATGGGCTTGTTGTAATATCATGTTATGATTTTAATTTTCATTGCCCTAATGAATAATGATGTTGGATATGTTTTCATGTGTTTAGTTGCTATCCATATATATTTGGTGAGATGTCTGATCAAAATTTTTGGCCAATTCATTTTTGAGGGATGGTTGATTGTCTTATTATTGAGTTGTGAGGGTTCTTTATTTATTATGGATTGAACTCTCAGATACGTTTTCTTTGACTCGTTTCTCTCAGTCTGTGGCTTGCCTTTTCACTTTCCAAACAGCATATTTCAAAAAACAGAGGTTTTAATGAAAACCAATTTTTAAATTTCTTTTGTGGGTCGTGTTTTGGTGTTTTATTTAAGAAATCTTTGCTTAATCCAAAGTCACAAAGAGTTTCTCCTACATTTTACTCTAGAATTTTAAGTTTTACATTTAAGCCTATGGGACATTTTAAACACTATAACACCATTTATTGAAATGACTATCCTCTCTTCATTGAATAGACTTGTCAGTATTGTTACAAATCAATTGCCCAAACGTATAAGGCTATATTTCTGGACTTTCTATTCTGTTCTACTGATCTAGGTGTCTGTCCTTTCATCCATACAACACTGTCTCCATTACTGTAGCTTTATAAGATACAAGAAATAAGATACAAGGAGCTCTTCAACTTTATTCTCTCTTTTTAAAATTGTTTTGACTATTCTAATTTCTTTGTTTTTCCATCTAAATTTTAGAATTAGCTTGTCATTTTTTTAAATGAAAAACCTGCAGGGTTTTGATTGGAGTTACATTAAATGTAAAGAACAATTTTATAAGAATTGAAATTTAACACTATTGAGTCCTCTATTCCATGACCATATATACGCCTCCCCATTTATTTGGGATATCTTTGATTTGTCTCATAAATGTTTTGAGGCACATATTTTTTTTAAGAATGATATTTTAAAGCACTTAATATTTTTAGTGTTATCAAAATATGTTTTTTAAATTAAAATTTTCAAATATTTATTGCTACTATATTAAAATGCAAGTGTTTTTCCTATATTAACATTGAATCCAGCAAACTTGGTAAACTCACTTTTTATTTTAAATGCCTTATCTGAGCATTCTTTAATATTTTCTATGTAGACAAGTATGTCATCTGACAGTAGAGACACTTTTATTTCTCCCTTTTTCTATTGGGATGTTTTCTATTTGTTTTTCTTGCTTTCTTTCACTGGATAGAACCTTCAGCATGATACTGAATATAAGAGGCCAGAGAAATATCCTGGACTTATTCTTTCACCTTTAAGCATGAAATTAGCTCAAGGTTTTACATAAAAACCAAACCAGTTGCTCTGAGTTGATTCTGACTCGTCACAACCCCATGTTTTACATAATACATAGCTGCACTTTAATCAAGTTGAGGAAATACAATCAGTTCCTAGTTTGCTTAGCATTTTTATTATAATAAATGGATGTTGAATTCTGTTAAATGCTTTTCTTCATTTATTGAGATGATTTAATGGTTTTCTTTGTAAGTTCCTTATGTGGTGAATTGCATTGTTTGATTTTTGAGTTTTGGACCAAATTTGCATTCTCAGGATAAATCCACTTAGATAAGCATTATTATTTTCTTTATATATATATTTTAGATTCAATTTGCTGGTATTTTATTGAGGATTTTACATCTGCATTCAGGAGAGATGTTGGAGTATATTTTTATTTGCCTGGAAGATTTTATTCAGTTTTGGAATCAGGACAATTCTAGCTTTAAAAATGAGTTTGAAATCTTCCTACTCCTTCCAGTTTCTGGAAATATTTATTTGTTCCTTAAATGTTTGCTATGATATACCAGTGAAGCCATCTGAGATTGTAGTTTTCTTTGTTGGAAGGTTTTCAATTTCTCTAATAGAAGAATATTCAGGTTATGTATTTCTTATAGAGGGAGATTAAGTAGTTTGTATCTTCTAAAGAGTTTGTCCATTTTATCTAAGTCCTTTATTTTGCCTTTAGTGTCTGTAGGATAGGTAACGAAATCACCTATTTATTTCTGTTATTAGCTATGCGTGTCTTTTCCCTAGTAGGTCTGGCCAGAAGCTTATCATTTTATTAATCTTTTCAAATAAGTAGCTTCTGTCTTCATTGATTTTTCTGTTTGCAATTTCATTCTTTTCTGTTCTTATCTTTATTATTGTTTTATTTTCACTTGCTTTGTGTTTAATTGCCATTCCCTTTGTAGTTTCTTAAGGTGGAAGCTAGGTAATTGATTAGAGACACTCCTTTTTTAGCATAAGTATTTATTCTACAAGCTCCACGCATCACTTTAGCTGCACTTCACAAATCTTGATACGCTGCATTTTTATTTTTGTTTAACATGGGATATTTTGTAATTTCTTTGTGACTTTGTAGTGACTCATCGATTAAAGGGTTGTATAATTTCCAAGTATTTGGGGGATTTCCCACACATTTTTATTGTCTTCTAGCTTAATTCCTCTGGGACAGAAAACATAGTTGGTATAATTTCAATTCTTTTTAGTTTATCGAGACAAACAGTATAGCGTAAGCACAACCCGGTGCACGTTATGACAAAATATCTTACACAAGTTTGCAGACAGCAGTGTATACATTGTCTTGATGGCCACAGTTTTTCAGCATGCTCTTTGGGTAGGGTGCTCTACCACACCTCCTGATTCTAGGCTCAAACATGCGATTTGTTTTGGTAAATGGAATATTAGCAAATAGAATACAAGCAGAAAGATGGATGAAAACAGGCTTACCTGTTTTTATTTTTCTTCTTGCTCCTTTGTGATCATCATGAAACCTTGTGTGGGCCAAGTTGCTGGAAGGTGAGTCACATCAAACAGAGCTCAGCTGTTCCACTCATGAGTAAGCCCAGTCAAGATAAGCAGAACTACCCGACAGACCCATAAAAACCATTTGCAATGGTAAATGGTTGTTATTTTAATCCAATGAGATTTTTTGCTTGCTTGCTTTCGATTTGCTTTCTCTTGCTTTTCCGAAATCACCTTAAGAACATATCTGGGCTATTCCTGAGAATATCCCTGGGCTTGCCTATTAAAGGACAAGACATGTAGCGCAAAGCCAAGTGGAAAGCATAACTCAGTGTCCACGCAAAGGTCACCCTATTCCAGCTGACACACAGTTGATCTGAGATGCAGGAACAACCACAGCATAGACTAGAAGAACCTCCCAGCTGACCCCAGACTCAAGTGCTGACCTGAAGACCTATGAGCTGAATAAATTGCTGTCATTTTAAGTTTATGAGATTTGAGGTGTTTTATTACACAGCATTACTGTGGCAATATAGTAATCATTTATCTCTTATTTTGAGAATAAGGGTAGCTGTGGAGAAGAAAATTGAAAGGAGCCTGCCTAACTTTTTGCATGACTTCAGTAGATCAGGAGTGATTGACGCTTGATCCGCTCACATCTTTCTCATCCCTGTCCTCCTGAAAGTGAGAGAACCTACACTGCATATATTAATAACTTATAGGGTTAGGCAACGTAGCGTTCACATTTTATTAAATCTTATAACATGGCTAACTCATCATCATTTCTGATTTTGACTATTTCAGTATTTTATTAAGGATGACTAATTCTTTTTCATTCCTTTTTAGAAATAATTTTTCTTCCCTTAGAGAAGCACGTATTTGCCATAGAAATTCATCTGTAGTTTGATAATGAAAACCATGAGAAAAACAGGCTGGGCATGCAGTAATTTACCTGTAGGCAATTATTCCGGAACACAGTTTAACTGAATTTTAGACATTCTTACAATACAGAATGAGTTCTATCTCCCTAAATTTGCATAGGAAGCATAAGGTCGAGCTTTGCCTTTGATTAGATCCTATTAACAAAAGCACTTTCTCAAGAAAATCTTAGCAAATATCATAATACAAAAGATGATTAAAATGGAGGCAATCAATTGCAAAGTGTAACTATTGCAACTCATTTTTCATATAATGATATTATTAATGGTTGTAAGAACTTTTATTTACATAAGAGAAAAACCTTATGGAAAATAAAGGTTGATGCTAAAGACTGTAAAAAAAAAGTGCAACTTGCATATTTGTGGTCTTTTTCTATTTTTTGTATGAGACAAAGAAAAAAAGATTGAAAAAAGGCAGTTCCTTGAAAGCTTGAAGTTACTGGCATTTAGTGTTAAATAAGTATGTTTTGACACATCCAGTTAATTCTGTGAATTTTGTATTACAATGATATTATACCTGGCCTTTATAAACATCGTTCCTTATGCAAAATCATTTCTATGTTACTTTGGAAAAATATTTGTAAAACCCTATTTTCTTTTCCTCTGAAGAAAAATACTATTTTGTGTGAATCACTGTGCACTGGGCTTAATGTATGGGCACCACAGTAAGCATCAGAAGTGATGAGTTCAGTGTTAGTGATACTTAGCTGCAGGATTGTAGAGCGAAGCAGATAGACTTCAAAGGAAAGTGTGTAATTAAGTTGCAAGGTCTAGATTTGAATCACAGCTCCGTTACTTACTAGCTGTTTGACATTGGGAGATTTACTTACCACCCCTAATACCTCAGGTTTGCTGGCCATCCCCTCATGCATTGTTCCACTTACCTTCCATTCCATTGTTGACCTGCCATTAACAAGTCCTCAGTGATGAGGAGCCCTGCCAGATATTAAATTGGATCTATCACAGGTAGTTAAACCTCTGAAACTTACCACCTTCCCTAAATAGAGGACTAAATAAGAGCTTTCAAAGTGAGTTCTCATGATTAAAGGATTTATTTAGGGCATACTTAAAAGTCACCTTTGACAGAAGTGTCATTGAAAATTCTATGGAGCACAGTTCTACTCTGACATACATGGGGCTGCATGAGTTGAAATCAAATCATGGCAATTAATTAATTTTTTTTTAATGGTTCTGGGAAGATGGTGGCAGTTGCACAGTTTTGAATCTCCTTGGATCACTTCACAAAAAAGGAAAATGTATGTATATAAAAATATCAGAATCCATGGACAATGTTTTAACAAAATTAGGTGATAAAATACTCCATAAACTCCAAAACTACCATCAGCTACAAGATCTTGAGTTGCAGGAAGCAGTAGGACTTGGGAAGAGAACATCAAAATAACCGAGGGAGCATTCACAAATCTGCAAAGCGGGCCAATTAGAGAACGGAAACGGAAACAAGGAGGAATTCGATGTCACCAGACTGGGCTTGCAGACCAGTGATCTGTGGTGTACTCAGAAGGGGCTGGGTGAGAATACCCAATGTGAAATCTATGAAATTGACCATCTGAGGTTCCATTCCAGAGCATGGCACCACACTAAGAAGAAACTTCTAGGCGTAGGCTCAGAATTCAGCAGGACAAGGACAACTGAGATAAAAGAAGTTTCAGATATACAACTATAAAAGTTTAAGAAAGCAACGATTGTATAATAATTTTATAACTGCTGGACATATATACGAACTTGATCATGCCACGGAGTAAGAAAATGGTTTTTCAAAGCTTTGTATAAAATTTTACATTTTTATTTATATCACTTTGGCTTATGGTTTTAATACCTCTACTATTCAATATTATGAATAAACGCTCATGTTATAAATAATATTGACATTAACAAACTTTATTTAAATTAAACAACTGAGATAGTTTTTAGAAAAGGAAATGCTATTTTGACTTAAGACAGTTATTTCATAGGATTTTACTATGTTTGCCTTAGGAGTTTTTAAATGTATGGAAAGGAAAGAAAGAGATTAACTTCAATAAAGGTAAACTAAGCGTAATGATTTTTTTTTTCCAACAAGGGTTGGATAAAATGGCATGTGAATTTTAAAATGAGGAAAAAAATACAATTGCACATACAGTTGACCACTCATTAATATCTTAATACAGTAGAAATTTGGGATGACTTTTAGGTATATATAAACGGATTAACAAAAAACCAAGGATTAAGTTTAAAAAGAATAAACACTGAAGTTTCCTCTTCCTACACAGTAGACTTCCATTAAAAGTCAATAAAGTCTTTGCCTGGAGAAGGAACTACACACACACATGCACACACAGAAAAAAAAAAAAAAAGAGTCTAAATATTGGCTGAAAAAAACAGAACTACAATAAAATCCTCCTTTTTTTTATTTAAAAAAAAAGGTTTGATACATTATTGGGTTACTAAATCTATAACTTACTGATCACGCTAAAATATTGCAAGCTGTAGATAAAATATTTTTATGAAAGGTTTCCATGAGCCCTGAAAATTCTCCCAGGATAAAAAGATTCAGGGCAAAAAACTGCTCTTGAACCAGTCATCACTAAGAATTCATTTACCTTTCTATGTTACCTCTACATTATTCATTTGTACTCCCCATCTCTCTAGTCTTTCAGCCAGTTCTTGAAAGAATTATCTACATTATTTCCACTTATTTACCTTTTACTTCCCAACTGTCTCCAATCTAGCTTTTGCCCAGAGAACTCCAAGAAAGCTGCTATTGCTGCATCTATCCTTATGTGCAACTGAGACTTTTTATCCTCACGTAAACTTTAAGCATTTTGGGGGCATAGTTGACCAATAGACAACATGATAAACACAGAAAAGATTGGAGTTGTCAAGGATTTCATTTGACTTGTATCTACAATATATTCCCATGGAAGCAGGAGTCAAGATATCAAACAACATATTGCCTTGGGCAAATCTGCTGCAAAAAACTTCTTTAACGTGTTGAGAAGCAAAGATGTCACTCTGAAAACTGAGATGTGTGTGACTCAAGCCATGGTATTTTCAGTTGCCTCATATGTGTGGGAAAGCTGGACAAGGAATAAAGAAGACCAGAGAAGTGATGCATTTGAATTACAATGTGGGCAAAAAATATTGAGTATACCAGGGACTGCCAGAAGAGTGAACAAGTCTGTCTTGGAAGAAATACAGCCAGAGTGCTCCTTGGAAGTGAGAATGGTGAGACTTTGTCTCAGGTACTTTGGACATGTTATCAGGAGGGATAATTCCCTGGAGAAGGACATCATGCTTGGTAAGGTAGAGGGTCAATGAAAAAGACGAAGACCCTTGATGACATGGATTGACACAGTGACTGCAACAATGGGCTCAAACATAGCAATGATTCTGAGAATGGTGCAGGATCAGACAGCGTTTCCTTCTGTTGTACATAGGGTCGCTATGAGTAGGAATGAACTTGACGGCTCCTAACAACAACAGTTGACCAAGGCTTTTTTCTTGGAACAGTCATATCTTCTGGCCTCCATGACACCATCCTTTCTTGCTTTTCTACTCCCTGTATGACATAACTTTTATAGAATCATTGACTCCTGTCTTAGTTATCCAGTGCTGCTATAACAGATATACCACAAGTGGATGGCTTTAACAAAGAGAAATTTATTTCTTCACAGCAAAGTAGGGTAAAAGTCCAAATTCAGGGTGTCAGATCCAGGGGAAGGCTTTCTCTCTGTTGACCTTCTCATCAATCTTCCCCTGGACTAGGAGCTTCTCTGCGCAGGGACCCCGAGTCCAAAGGACGCACTCTGCTCCTGGCACTTTTTCTTGGTGGTATGAGGTCCCCCTGTCTCTCAGCTTGCTTCTTTCTTTTTTATCTCAAAAAATTGCCTCAAGACACAATCCAATCTTGTACATTGAGTCCTGCTTTAATAACAAAACTGCCGCCCAATAACAAAACTGCCACCCGTCCTACCTCATTAACATCATAGAGGCAGGATTTACAATATATAGGAAAATCACACAATACCGGGAATCATGGCCCAGCCAAACTGATACACACATTTTTGGAAGAACATAATTCAATCCATTACAACTCCTGACTCAGTTTTCCATTTCTGGAGAGTTTAATGCCAACAGCATGACTGTAGAGATTAAAAACAGATTGCTCTAATCCCAGGCCATCCCATATGCGGTTCCAGGAAAACAAACTTTCATCTATCCATAGTCTGTGGTTCTGCACGGCTAATGCATTTGCAAAACAGGTGGGGAAATATGGATATATAACCACATACCTTATTAACTAAAATGCTCTAAATAGAATCTGTAGGAGAAGTCATGGAGCCCTGGTGACGCAGCTGTTAGCCAAAATGTTGGCAATTCCAATCTACCATCTGCTCCTTGAAAATCTTATGGGGCAGTTCTACTCTGTCCTATAGGGTTGCTATGAGTCAGAATTGACTTGTTGGCAACAGGTTTGGCTTGGTTTTTATAAGAGCATTCACAAATCCACAATACCCTGAATACTAATGTACATATGTGAATTTAGTTATTTATAGATATGTAAAGGAAATTTTGCCTTTTTTTTTTTTTTTCATCACCCCGTTTCCACTCAGATCTCCTTCCCTTGGAGAAGTCTGTACCATTCCATGTATGTTTCCATATGTTGCTGTTGTTGTTAGGTGCCGTGGAGTTGGTTCCAACTCATAACAACCCTATGCACAACAGAACAAAACACTGCCCAGTCCTGTGCCATCCGTACAATCATTATGCTTGAGCTCATTGTTGCAGCCCCTGTGTCAATCCACCTCGTTGAGGGTCTTCCTTTTTTCCGCTGTACTCTGCCAAGCATGATGTCCTTCTCCAGGGACTGGTCCCTCCTGACAACATGTCCGAAGTATGTAAGAGGCAGTCTTGCCATCTTTGCCTCTAAGGCGCATTCTAACCGCACTTCTTCCAAGACAGATTTGTTCATTCTTTTGGCGGTCCATGGTATATTCAATATTCTTCACCAACACCATAATTCAAAGGCATCAATTCTCCGATCTTCCTTATTCGTTGTTCAGCTTTTGCATACATATGAGGCGACATTTCAAAGGCGTCAACTCTTCTTCGGTCTTCCTTATTCATTCTCCAGCTTTCACATGCATATGATGTGATTGAAAATACCATGGCTTGGGTCAGGCGCACTTTAGTCTTGAAGGTGACATCTTTGCTCTTTAACACTTTGAAGAGGTCCTTTGCAGCAGATTTGCCCAATGCAATGTGTCTTTTGATTTCTTGACTGCAGCTTCCATTGGTGTTGATTGTGGATCCAAGTAAAATGAAATCCTTGACAACTTCAATCTTTTCTCTGTTTATCATGATGTTGCTCATTGGTCCAGTTGTGAGGATTTTTATTTTCTTTATGTTGAGGTATAATCTACACTGAAGGCTGTGGTCTTTGATCTTCACTAGTAAGTGCTTGAAGTCCTCTTCACTTTCACCAAACAAGGTTGTGCCATCTGTATAACGCAGGTTGTTAATGAGTCTTCCTCCAATCTTGATGCCACGTTCTTCTTCATATAGTCCAGCTTCTCGGTTTTGTTCAGCATACAGATTAAATAGGTATGGTGAAAGAATACAACCCTGACGCACACCTTTCCTGACTTTAAACCAATCAGTATCCCCTTGTTCTGTCTGAACAACTGCCTCTTGATCTATGTAAAGTTTCCTCATGAGCACAATTAAGTATTCTGGAATTCCCATTCTTCACAGTGTTATCCATAGTTTGTTATGATCCACACAGTTGAATGCCTTTGCATAATCAATAAAACACAGGTAAACATCCTTCTGGTATTCTCTGCTTTCAGCCAGGATCCACCTGACATCAGCAATGATATCCCTGGTTCCTCATCCTCTTCTGAAACTGGCCTGAATTTCTGGAAGTTCCATGTCAATATACTGCTGCAGCCGTTTTTGAATGATCTTCAGCAAAATTTTGCTTGCTTGTGATATTAATGATATTGTTCTATAATTTCCACATTCGGTTGGATCACTTTCTTGGGAATAGGCATAAATATGGATCTCTTGCAGTCAGTTGGCCAGGAAGCTGTCTTCCATATTTCTTGGCATAGACAAGTGAGCACCTCCAGTGCTACATCTGTTTGTTGAAACACCTCAATTGATATTCCATCAATTCCTGGAGCCTTGTTTTTCGCCAATGCCTTCGGAGCAGCTTGGACTTCTTCCTTCACTACCACTGGTTCCTGATCATATGCCACCTCTTGAAATGGTTGAATATTGACTAATTCTTTTTGGTATGATGACTCTATGTATTCCTTCCATCTTCTTTTGATGTTTCCTGTGTCATTTAATATTTTCCCCATGGAATCCTTCATTATTGCAACTTGAGGCTTGAATTTTTTCTTCAGTTCTTTCAGCTTGAGAAATGCCCAGCGTGCTCTTCCCTTTTGGTTTTCCATTTCCAGCTCTTTGAACATGTCATTATAATACTTTACTTTGTCTTCTCGAGCTGCCCTTTGAAATCTTCTGTTCGGTTCTTTTACTTCATCAATTATTCCTCTTGCTTTAGCTGCTCGACACTCAAGAGCAAGTTTCAGAGTCTCCTGTGACATCCATCTTGGTCTTTTCTTTCTGTCCTGTCTTTTCAGTGACCTCTTGCTTTCTTCATGGATGATGTCCTTGATGTCATTCCACAACTCATCTGGTCTTCGGTCACTAGTGTTCAATGCATCAAATCTATTCTTGAGATGGTCTCTAAATTCAGGTGGGATATACTCAAGGTCATATTTTGGTTCTCGTGGACTTGCTCTGATTTTCTTCAGTTTCAGCTTGAACTTGCATATGAGCAATTGATGGTCTGTTCCACAGTCGGCTCCTGGCCTTGTTCTGACTGATGATATTGAGTTTTTCCATTGATGTTTCCATATGCTTCTTATTTTTGTGTCTCCTGACTTTCTGTGAAATTAAAATATTGAAATGATGGAAGTTCGGTTCCCAGACAACTTTATGTCACTCTGCAGTTTTTCTTAATGAAAAATTCTAAGGCCAGTTGACTTCCTTCCTAATGTTTGGAAATATTCAATGCTTCTCTCCTCTGAATTTCACAAATAAGCAAAGTTTATCACTTTTATTATATTTTACATATAGTAATTTGCATTAAACTGATCTGTTTTTGCACTCCTTGTACATTTGATTCTGTTTTTTGAGCCAGCCTGTTTTCCCAAGATTAAGTCTACTTATTTCTAACTTAGTATTTGAATTTGGAAGCACCAATATATTATATTCTCAATTTTATTTCTCTTTATTTTAGTCTCCAGTGTATCCTTTGTTTTCTCATCTGCCTCTATTCTGTGTCCTTTTTCTTCCTATCTGCCTATTTTGCCATGCAAATTTACCATTCTAGTGTCTTTTGTTACCACTGATTCACCAAAAACCTCCATAGAAACCCAAAGTTTAAACCACCTTAAAACAGCTTGTGCTGTACCTGGCATCCTGGAACCAGGCCTCTGCTACTGATGTTGCAAGTGTTAAAAATGGAAAATCCTGCACACAATGCCAACTGACAAAGGCAGATGCCCAGACCTGCTCACTGGATGAACTGACCCTCAGGTACGTTGGCTTCCTCACCATCCTCTTCAAGAGGACAGATGATGCAACCAGAAGTGAAGGGAGTTAACCTTCTGCCTTAATAGGGGAACTTTGACCAATGGAAGCCAGGAAACTGGAGAGAGCCAGCAGATAAATTCTTCTCTCTGGTCGATCTGTTCTGAGTGCAGAAGTCCATCTGGCCTTTCTGGAGACTTCTGTAAGCAATCTACTGTGCTTTTTGCAAAGTGGTGACTAGCTTAATGATGTGTCCCTAATATTTGTTCTTTCTTTTTCTGTGCTTCTCTCTCTCTTCCCCTTCACTACTGTTTCCCTGGGATTTTATTCCCCAGTAAAATCTGAAGGCATATGCTTTTTCTTCAGGCTTATTTTTGAAGGAACCTAGCCTAAGACAGTACCAAATTTGTATCTGTGTTACTCCTATTCTGTAATCTAGACTCATATATCCAATATCTAACTGCCTACTTGATTTCTCCACTAGGACCTCTAGTGGGCACCTCAAACCAGCAAAAACAAAAACAAACAAAAAAGAACTCATTAAAACCAGCACCACCTTTCCATCTCTACTCATCCCACCCTCCATCACACACACATTCTTAACATTCTTTTTCCAGTCTTTCTACTCTTAATATATTACACCCTCAAAATTCCACTCAAGCTTGAAAGCTGGGAGTCGTCATTGTTTTGTCCCTCTCTTAACTCTCACATATAATCAGCTCTCAATTCATATTCATTGCAACCCTCCAATCCATTATATCTTCATCTCCACTGCTGCTGCATTAGTTCAAGTATCATCAGTTTTTACCTAGACTATTGTAATAGCTCACCACACTTCTGTCCCTTTGTTATACTGTGGTGGCTTTGGTGTTGCTCTGATGCTGGAAGCTATGCCACAAGTATTTCAAATACAAGCAGAGTCATCCTTGGTGGACAGGTTTCAGCTGAGCTTTCATGCTAAGACAAACTAGGAAGAAGGACCTGGTGGTCTACTTCTGGAAAAATTAGCCAGTGAAAATCTTATGAATAGCTGCAGAACATTGTCTGATATAGTGGTGGAGGATGAGCCCCTCAGGTTGGAAGGCACTCAAACTATGACTGGGAAAGAGCTGCCTCCTCAAAGTAGAGTTGACCTTAATGACATGGATGGAATCAAGCTTTCAGGACCTTCATCTGTGGATGTGGCATGAATAGAAATGAAAAGAAACAACTGCAAACATCCATTAATCATAGGGATGTGGAAGGTACGAAGTAAGAATCTAGGAAAATTAGAAATTGTCAAAAATGAAATGGAACATATAAACATCTACATCCCACGCATTAGTGAGCTGAAATGGACTGGTATTGGCCATTTGGAGTCAGACAATCATATGGTCTACTATGCTGGGAATGACAAATTGAAGAGGAAAGGTGTTGCATTCATTGTTAAAAAGAACATTTCAAGATCTATCCAGAGAGACAACACTGCCAGTGGTAGGATAATATCCGTATGCCTACAAGGAACATGAGTAATATAACTATTATTCAATTTTTTTGCACCAACCACTAAGGCCAAAGATGAAGAAATTGAAGATTTTTACCAACTTCTGCAGTCTGAACTTGATCTAACATTCAATCAGGATGCATTGATAATTACTGGTGTTTGGAATGTGAAAGTTGGAAGGAAAGAAGAAGAATTGGTGGTTGGAAAATCAGGTAGACGGAAAGTATAGAAAAAACAACGCCAGAGATCTAATGATAGAATTTTGCAAGGTCAATGACTTCTTCATTGCAAGTACCTTTTTTCAACAACAGAAACAGTGATTATACATGTGAGCCTCACCAGACGGAATACACAGGAATCAAATTGACTATATCTGTGGAAAGACAAAATGGAAAACCTCAATATAATTAGTCAGAACAAGTCCAGGGTCCTACTTTGGAACAGACCATTGATTACTCATAAGCAAGTTCCAGTTGAAGGTGAAGAAAAATAGAAAAAGTCCACAAGAGCCAAAGTACCACCTTGAGTATATCCCACCTGAATTTAGAGAACATCTCAAGAATAGATTTGATGCACTGAACACTAATGACCAAGACCAGATGAGTTGTGGAATGATATCAAGGACATCAGACATGAAGAAATCAAGAGATCATTATAAAGACAGGAAAAAAAAAAGACCAAATGATTGTCAGAACAGACTCTGAAAGTTGCTATTGAACAGAGAGCTGCTGAAGTAAAAGTTGAACAGAAGATTTCAAAAGGCCTCTCGAGAAGACAACGTAACGGATTATAATGAAATGTGCAAAGACCTGGAGTTAGGAACCAAAAGAGAAGAACATGCTTGGCATATTTCCAGCTGAAAGAACTGAAGAAAAAATTCAGTCCTGCAGTTGCAATATTGAAGGACTCTAAGGGGAAAATATTAAACGATGCAGAAAACATCAGAAGAATATAGAAGGAATACACAGTGTCACTGCACCCAAAAGAACAGGTCAACATTCAACCATTTCAAGAGGTAACATATGATCAAGAACCAATGCTACCAAAGGAAGAAGTTGAAGCTATACTGAAGGCACTGGTGAAAAATGAGGCTCCAGGAATTGACAGAACACCAACTGAGATGTTTCAACAAATAGATGCAGCACTGGAGGTGCTCACTCGTCTATACCAAGAAATATGGAAGAGAGCTACTTGGACAGCTGACTGGAAGAGAGCCATATTTCTACACATCCCAAAGAAAGGTGATCCAACAAAAAGTGGAAATTATTGAACATTATCATTAATTTCACATGCTAGTAAAATTTTGATGAAGATCATTAAAAAACAGTTTTGGCAGTGCATGGACAGGGAACTACCAGAAATTCAAGCTGGATTCAGAAGAGGATGCTGAACGAGGGATATCATTGCTGATGTCAGATGGCTCTTGGCTGAAAGCAGAGAATACCAGAAGGATGTTTACCTCTGTTTTATTGACTATTCAAAGGCATTCATTTTATTGTGTGGATCACAATAAATTATGGATAACATGGTGAAGAATGGGAATTCCAGAACACTTAATTGTGCTCATGAGGAACTTCTACATAGATCAAGAGGCAGTTGTTCCAACAGAAAAAAGGGAATACTGCATAGTTTAAAGTCAGGAAAGGTGTGCATCAAGGTTGTATCTTTTCACCATACCTATTCAACCTGTATGCTGAGCAAATAATCCGAGAAGCTGGACTGTATGAAGAAGAATGGGGCATCAGGATTAGGAGAAGACTCATTAACAATCTGCAATATGCAGATGACACAACCTTGCTTGCTGAAAGTGAAGAGGACTTGAAGCACTTACTAATGAAGATCAAAGGCCACAGCCTTCAGTGTGGATTGCACCTCAAAGTAAAGAAAACAAAAATTCTCACAAGTGGACCAATAAGCAACATCATGATAAATGGAGAAAAGATTGAAGTCGTCAAGAATTTCATTTTACTTGGATCCACAATCAACACTCATGAAAGGAGCAGTCAAGAGTCAAACAATTCATTGCATTGGGCATACTTGCTGCAAAAGACCTCTTTAAAGTGTTAAAAAGCAAAGAGGTCACTTTAAGGACTAAGATGTGCCTAACCATGATGTTTTGAAATCCCTCATATGCATGTGAAAGG
Organism: Loxodonta africana; assembly: GCF_030014295.1. Classification (NCBI taxonomy): domain Eukaryota; kingdom Metazoa; phylum Chordata; class Mammalia; order Proboscidea; family Elephantidae; genus Loxodonta; species Loxodonta africana. The sequence goes on from NC_087342.1 coordinate 176,903,754, forward strand.
TGGAATAAGGAAAACTGAAGAAAAATTTATGCCTTTGAATTACTTTGTGAAGAATATTGAATACACCATGGACTGCCAGAAGAAGGAACAAATCTGTCTTGCAAGAAGGATTGTCAGAATGCTCCTTAGAAGAAAAATGTACTCAACGTACTTTAGACATGTTATCAGTAGGGACCAGTACCTGGAAAAGGACATTGTGCTTGGTAAAGTAGAGGGTCAGCGAAAAAGAAGTCCCTCAATGAGATGGATTGACACAGTGGCTGCAGCACCGGGCTCAAGCATAACAATTGTGAGGATGGTGCAGGAACTAGCAGGGTTTTATTCTGTTGTACGTAGACCAAAAAACCAAACCCACTGCCATAGAGTCAATTCTGACTCATAGCAACCCTATAGGACAGAGTAGAGCTGTTCCATAGAGTTTCCAAGGAGCGCCGGATGGATTTGAACTGCTGACCTGTTGATTAGCAGCCGTAGCACTTAACCACTACACCATCAGGGTTTCCGTTGTACATAGGGTCACTATGAATTGAAATGGACTCAACGGCACCTAACAACAACATTGTAATAGCTAAATAGTCATCCTGAATTCATGCGTGTGCCCTGCTTTTCATTCTCTAAATAGTAGATGAGAAGCTTTTACAAATGTGAATATCATTAGGTCAGTCCTTGTTTACAAGCCTTCATTATTTTCCCATTCTTAGCTTCATTATCTTAAATCTGCATTATGTAGTACCTGTTCTACATGCATAACTTAGACTTTCATTGTAGTCCAAGCTTCATTTCCTACTCCTCTCCTTGCTCTCTGTGCTCTAGCCACACTCAACTTCGTGTTTCTCAATTCAATTACTGTTTTTCACATCAAACTATTCATACATACTGATACTTTAACCTGGAATACTTTCCACCACCACATTCACTGGGATAATTCTTGCAGTTTTTTCAGGACACTCCAGCTGCTTCTTTCTTCGGGAACACTTTTATGGGTTCCCAATTTATATTAGGGTTTGATAACTCCTATGTCACCCCAAATTTTCCCTTTGTATCACTCATCATACTTTTGATTATTTGCTAAATTTCTATATTCCCAGTTAGATTGTAAACTCCACATGATCAGAGATCTTCTCTTGTTCACTGTCATATCTCTATTAAGTGCTGCTTCCCATCCTGTCCCCTCTGATCAAATTGTCACTCTTCGGTGAGAGCAAGTAACAGAGGGAGGTTAAGGAGCCAGGCCAGGCAGCTAACGTTTCCAGAAACTTAAGTCATTCCACAAAGGCTACCAAAAGAATAAGCTCTCATATTATCTAGGCCAATTCTTAGTGTATTCATTTGTTTTGTTTTTGTCTTAAAATGGGCAAAAGTGATAAGCTGGATAGATGAGTTCATAAGAAGGTCATTGCACTGGAGAATCACAGCAGATTATGGAACCAAAATGATCTACAGCTTGCAAACTCAATGCGTACCTTTTTGTTTCTAATGCAAAACATTTCCCCACAGGATTTTAGTATCTCAGTCATCATTCTTCTCATGAACTCTTCCTTAATTCCACTCCAATTCCTCCTTCTCTCTTGTGGTTTCATGAATGCTAAAGCTATACGATCTCTTTTTACCATTCTGCATCTGTATGCATCTTGCTTAGTTGAGATATTTTCTTCTGATTTTATTGATTCAATAATTCTATCTTTAATCATAAAACACTAGGATATTAATACAAAGGCCTGACCCCAAATAGTACCATTTAAATGGTACAGTTTCCATTAATATTTTTGAAAGAAATGATTTCTTTTAATTTCCTTGTGATCAGGGCTAGTTATCATTTAGTATATTGGCTGACAGTAAATAACTATTTGTAAATGAATACATTAAAGTATAATATTCATTTATGGTGAGACAATGGAATCACAGATAAAATGTAGTGGCATTCCCCCTCATCTACCCCAATTCAGTCATCAGAGTAATTTAAGAACTTTTTGGGTTTTATGAAGTTAAAAAAAAGTTAAGAATGATTAATCTCATTTATAAAATAGGAAATGTATGTATTTTTATATGTATGTGTTTGTGATTGTATGCATTTAATAACTTAGATGAACAGACTCTTATTGAGACATATTTCTCAGGTGATGACCTGGCTAATTTGACTGGCTCGTTAGATGTCTCTTCTTCCTTTGTAGTTCCACATGTGTTCCACTTAAAGCAACTTATTCAGCCAAATAAGACACCTGCAAAGATATAATAGAACTATTCTTTTGTCATTAGAGTATAGTTAATGTAAGCCTAAATCCATACAAGAAACTCAGTCGTATATGATGGAGTAATCTGGTGAGTGATCAAGACATTTGTAGGATCAGGAAAATCAAAAGGGAACAGGTCGTGGTAGACTATAGAAAAGCAAGATTTCTATTTGGTACATTTTAGTATTGAGAAGTCTTATCTACAGACTCCAAGGGGAGATGTTGCATGAGCAGTTAAATCATTGAATCTGATGTTCACAGGAAAGCTGAGAACTACAAGTATAAATTTGGGAACCATTGGCCCATATTACAGATGGTATTTAAAGCATAGGATTTAATGTTTCCACTTAGGGCATAGATAGTTATAGAAAAGCCTGAGGATTGAGCCCTAGGGCACACTAATATTTAGACATCAGGAAGGAGAAGAGGATCCAGGGGAGGATACTAAGAAGAAGTAGCCAGTGTAATAGAAGGAAATCCCTCCTCCAAAAAGAATAATCCTGGAAGACAAGCAGGAAAGGGTTTTAAGGGAGACGTAGTGATCCACTGTGCCAAATGTGGCTGGGGGATTAAGTAGGGGACAAATGGGTCTTCATCCTTAGATATTTTGACTAGATGCCATTAGTGACTTTGAAAAAAGCAGTTTCAGTACAGTGATGAAGGTGAAAACATGAACAATGTTCAAAAAGAATAAGTGGAGAAAATTTATAGACAGAAAGCATAGAAAACTTTCAAATAGTTTTCATCTAAAGGGATTCAGAGAAATGGGTGGTAGCCTAAGGGGGAAATAACAATTCAGAGAGGTTTATTTTTATGTTTTCAAAAACTGAGATATAATTTACAGTTCATGAAATGCACAGATCTTAAATGTACAGTTCACTCAGTTTTGATAAATGCATATGGTCCTTTAGCACACACTCCTATCAATATATAGAACATTTGTCACCTCAGAACCTTCCCTTGCATCCATGCCACTCAAATTCATCTATTATCCACCCTCATCTGTTCCACATGAACTAATCATTATTCTAATTTCTGTCACCATAGAATAATTCTGCCTAGTCCAGAAATTAATGTATATGGAATCATAAAGCATGTAATATTTTGTGTTTGACTATTTCACTCAGCATAATATTTTGAGACACATCCATGTTGAATGTATCAGTAGTTCCTTCCTTTTAAATTATTGAATAGTATTCCCTTGGATACTGTTTGTCCTATTCCTAAATACTTCCACTGAAGTGGGACCTTCTGTCATCACAGGGAGCCTATTCTATCACCCAGTAGCTCTCACTGTAAATAGTTCAGTTTTGTATTGAATCAAAATCGACCTTCTTACAACTTCTAATCACTTATCCTAGTTATAAGTCCTGGAACCAAATGGAAAGACTTGTATTTTTCTTCAGGTTCCCTTTCATCAAGTATATACCTTTCTGGTTCTTTAAAATGTTTCTCATTTGCCATTTTTTTGATATTTTGCAGGACACTGGCCTTGCTTCTGAGAACATGAAAGTGCATGTTCCTTCATATCGTAGTGCAGAGCCAAATAAATAAAAAAGACAGATTAATCAATAATCAACTAACCAGCCAACCAACCAGATTCATTTTATCAACCTAAGAAGACTGGAAATATCACTGTTAATTCTAGTCACTGTTGTTGTTAGGTGCTGTCCAGCTGGTTCTGACTCATAGAGACCCTATGTACAACAGAACTGCCTGGGCCTATGCCATCCTTGCAATTGTTGTTATGCTTGAGTCAATTGTTGCAGCCACTGTGTCAGTTGATGTCATTGAAGGTCTTCCTCTTTTACCCTGATCCTCTTCTTCACCAAGCACGATAAGAATGGGAGAGAGGAAGTCTCGTCATCTTTGCTTTTACTGAGTATTCTGGCTGTACTTCTTCTAAGACAGATTTGTTCGTTCTTCTGGAAGTCCATTGTATATTCAATATTCTTTGCCATCATCATAATTCAAAGGCATCAATTCTTCTTTGGTCTTCTTTATTCACTGTCCAGCTTTTACATACATATGAGGCAATTGAAAATATCATAGCTTGGGCCAAGTGCAGCTCAGTCCTTAAAGTGACATCTTCACTTTAAGGAGGTCTTTTGCAGCAGATTTGCCCCATACGAGTTGTCCCTTGTCCCTTGATTTCTTGATTGCTGCTTCCATGGGCATTGATTGTGGATTTAAAATGAAATCCTTGGCAACTACTATCTTTTCTCCATTATCATGATGTGGCTTTTTGATCCCGTTGTGAGGGTTTTCATTTTCTTTATGTTAAGGTATAATCCATACTGAAGGATTTTCATCTTTGATCTTCATCAGTAAGTGCTTCAAGTCCTCTTTACTTTCAGCAAGCAAGATTGTTTCACCTCCATATCACAAGTAGTTAATGAGTCTTCCTCCAATTCTCATGTCACGTTTTTCTTCATATAGTCCAGCTTCTCTGATTTTTTGCTCAGCTTACAGATTGAATAAATATGGTGAAAGGATACACATGACACACACTTTATCTTGCTTTAAACCACGCAGTATTCCCTTGTTCTGTTCGAACGACTGTCTCTTGGCCTATGTATAGGTTCCTCATGAGCACAATTAAGAATTCCTGTTCTTCGTAATGTTATTCATAATTTGTTATGATCCACACAGTTGTATGCTTTTGCATAGACAATAAAACACAGGTAAACATCTTTCTGGTGTTCTCTGCTTTCAGCCAAGATTCATCAGACATCAGCAATGATACCCCTGGTTCCACATCCTTTACTGAATCTGGCTTGAATAGTTAATGTAGTGTAGTCGGAATCGACTGGACAGCAACTGGGGATATCTTATTAACGGAGCCCTGGTGGCACAGTGGTTGAACACTGAACTGCTTACAAAAAGGTCAGCTGTTAGAACCTACCAGCCACTCTGCTGTAGAAAGATGTAGCAGTCTGCTTCCATAAAGATTATAGCCTTGGAAACTCTATGGGGCAGTTCTCCTCTGTCCTATAGTGTTGCTATGAGTCACGATCCACTTGATGGCAAAGGCCTGTCTTATTAAGTTCCCATTAGATTTTTCTCAGTCACATCGCTTCTTTAATATATGTTACACTTACTTGCAATTGACATATTTGGATGCATACTACTTTTAAACCATGTGTCTTCATATTATAGTTTTTAGTTAGTTTCTTGGAGCAAATAGCAAGGCCTTGCATTTATCCCCATTAAGCTTTATTGAATTAGATCTGTCACATTGATCCAATATGCTAGGCTCCTTTTAGGATCATAATTATTTCACACAATGTGCTTTCTGTATTATTCAGTGTCATATTATCTTCATATGTAATGAGAATACCGTAAATACACTTATCAAGATCATTGATAGAAGCATTGCATAGTCTGGGTGCTACTATAGATAGAGACCTTTGCTATCTAAAAAATTTTCTCAATGCTTGCTTCAATCCCCGTTAGGCACAGTTTGCTTATAGTTCCAAGTAACTTCAAATTCACTTATTTATACTATTTTCCAGTTTACATGCATCCCTTTTGACACAAGAATATAATGAAAGGCCCTGTGAGATGCCTTTGTGATATATAGATTCACAATTTCTAAAGCATCCCTTGCTCTACCTCTCCAGCATCCTTGAAAACTAAGAAAGTAGTAACTGTTTTGAAGTATTTTTCTTTAGAGACTACAAACTGACTTCTAGTGATCAGTGGTTACTTATTTGAAATGCCAGCATTTTTTTTTGTCTTAATGACTCATTCTAAAATCTTCTCATACAACATGATATATGAGTGTCATCGGATTGTAACAACAACAACAAAATCTGCATAGAATTTGGATAAAAACAGACCTGATTTTAAATCTCAGCTGAGTGACATTGGGCAAATCACTTAGGTTTCTTCAGTTCTAGAATTAGGATGATCATTTCTACCTTACACTGTTCCCCTGATGATTAAATAACATTATGGGAATGCAGAGTGGGTTTTGGATACATTTGTATTATTGTTATCTAGTGGGTTTCATCACTACCCTGCTGTTACCTTGGAAATCACAAGGAGAAATAAAGGCTGTAAACCTTCTTAGTACTTCGTAGTGGGATTCATATGGGACCCAAGATCTGGACCTTTTAAAAGCAATGTCTTGTAAGCTACACTCTACCTCTGTCACTTATTTTAAGCTTTAGTTCTCTCATACCAATATTTGTTCTAGGATTCTCAAACTTACTTTTGTTAATGGAATCATGCTATTTTCTAATGTCTGTTATTTTTTTTTTCTATGTTACATGAATCAAATTTTAATAATTCATTTTTAGGATCTATTTCAGGTAATATGGCATATGCTTAATTGTTTAGTTCTTATAGTAGAAAGAAAAATTCAGAATTCCTGCCATTAGATACTTACCTCTTCACATTAATAAAACAACATTTAGTATGGATATTTTTAAAGCTTTGGGCACATGAGAAAAGGTAACATCTTTTATTAAAACATCACATTAAAATTATATGAAATTGTGTGACTTTTCCTTTATAGATTCTCTATTTAACTTCTATTAAAACCTTCATGTTCTTGGTCAGATTTAAGAGACTATTTAAATGACAATGTTAATAATAATATAGGCTACTGATTATTGTGAGACAAATCCTAAGGAATTTTTATAATTTACCTGATTTCATTCACATGAGCAAACCTATGGGGTAAGTACTATTTCATTCCCATTTTACAAAATAGAAAATTAAAGCACAACCTGGTAAAGTAGCTTTCCCAAGATCACACCTCTTGTAAATGGTGGAGCTGTGATGAGCCCAGATATCTGAAGATTAGCTATTTTGCTTTTGTTGTTTACTGTAGCGAAAGACAAGGATTTCAGAAATAAGGTAAAGTTAAGAACAAATGTTGTGGGTAGAAATGGTGAAATATCTATGGAGTAAATTTGCCTGGAGCCCTATTTTCACGAAGAACCCAAAGCTCACACAAAAAGATGGGTATTAGAGGAAGCATGCATACATAAGTCTTGGTTTAATGCTGAACTGTGCTGGGATCCTGGCAAGAGAGGAACACTCTCCTTCTTTCCCTTACATTCCAAGGGTGGAGTAAAGGTGTTCACAGAATTCCTGGGTATTCTCAAGAAATAAAAACTGCAAGTGGATTTTATATTTTGTAGGATGTTCTGAATGGATGTGACTTTGTCTTCTATGCCTTACACTCTGCCTGTCATTGGACAAATGTTGGTGGACAATTTCTTCTCCAGTAATTAAAATGTGAAGACCTACAGCAGTGTTTAGTCGTCTAGTACTGCTACAACAGAAATACCACAAGTGGATGGCTTTAACAGACAGAAATTTATTCTTTCAGAGTAGAGGAGGCTAGAAGTCCAAATTCAGTGTGACACTCTAGAGGAAGGTTTTCTTTCTCTGTCGGTTCTTGGGGAAGGTCTTTGTCATCAATCTTCCACTGGACTAGGATCTTCTTAGCGCAGATACCCCAGGTCCAAAGGACACATGCTCCTGTCTTCTTTCTTGGTAGTTCAAGATCCCCAACTCTCTGTTTGCTTCCCTTTCCTTTTATCTCTTGTAAGATAAAAGGAAATTCAGGCCACACCCCATGGAAACTCCCTTTACATTGGATCAGGGATGTGACCTGAGTAAGGGTGTTACAACCCACCCTAACCTCTTTAACATAATCTAGCCTTGTTTCATGACCACAGGCAGGGGTTAGGATTTACAACACACAGAAAAATTACATCAGTCACAAAATGGAGGACAACGATACCCGGAATCACGGCCTAACCAAGTTGATACATATTTTGGGGGGACACAATTCAATCCATGACAGGCAGTCTACTTTAATATTTTATTTTATATTTTACAACAAATTCTGTATTGTTGATTTTTTTCCCACACACACAATTGGTGGAATGACAGTTAATGTAATCCTTAATTTGAGGCCATAACACTTATGATAGAGCCAACTTACTCATGAATCATATCTTCCAAATAAAGAAAATCAAATCAATAAAGCAACTGGTATCTTGGCTTTTGTTCAGATTCAGTGAGATCAGTGTTTCAGGGATTTTAAATGCTCTTAATCTTGCTAAGCATTCCTTCATGATAAGTTCCACAGTGAATTAAATTACATGAAGAAAAGGATCTATTTCTCACGCAGATCACTATTTAAGTGTCGTGTTCAGTGTAGTCCTGCAGGACTTCAGATGCTTAAATGATATTACCCATCAGATATTTACACAAGATATGTTTTTACAGTAATCTTAGTACAAAATGCCAGGTGATATTTTTCCACTTAGTGGAAATGTTATGTACTTACTTCCTGTTACTTGATAATTTTGTTAAGATAAAAGATTAAGAGTCAAGTGTTTCTAGTAGAAAACTGAGCCTTTAGAATTCAAGGTAATGTATAATCCTTCTTAATAAAAGGCAGTGTAATGCTCACCTTCTTACAGATGTTAATGACTTACCCCACATTTTGATGAATGAATTAGTCATCAAATATTAAATGTCATGACAGATAAAAGAAAGAAAAATCTCCTCTTTGATTTATTGTGGACAAAGCTTCTATTTAAATCTATTCATCCAGAGAAAAATTGTAAGACCTCGTAAAATTCTTGATAGTTTTCTGTTGGGCGATTTAAAGTAGTAGCTCTGTTGAAATCATATTTTCCCTGTATACTGATATAGTGATATTTTACTGTGTGCTTTGTGATGAGGGAGGGCTAAATGTATTTAGATTAAAATAGGTTTTATACATAAAATATCCCAGCAATAAACCAGTTGCCATAGTGTTAATTTCAACTTACGATGATCTATGTGTGTCAGAGTAGAGCTAGGTTCCATAAGGTTTTTAATGGCTAATTTTTCAGAAGTAGATCACCAGGCCTTTCTTCTGAGGTGCCCCTGGGTGAACTTAAACTACCAACCTTTTGGTTAGCAACTGAGTGCATTAACTGTTTGCACCACCCAGGGACTCCATTCCAGGAATAGGGAAATATTAAATTTGGTGAGAGAGCATACGAAATATATTGATTCTAGATTTTCAGTCATAAAAAGTAAAGTCATGAAAATATATAGATTGATTAAAAAGTTAGTTGAAAAGGAAAAAAAATTTTACTAAAGACAATTTACCGTGATTAGATAAATCAGGTGTCCCTGCATGTAGACAATGGTTAACAAGGAAGATTCAGTTTGAAAAGTGATCTCAAAATAAGAAAGTTAAAAAAAAAAAAAAAAAAAAAACTCCCTTGCTATAGTATCTATAAGAATGTAACAGAACTTATTTAATACAAAACAAATAAAAAAAAGCCCTAGTAACTGTGAGTAGAAGAAATGAAGATGATCTCATTGGCCTTAGAATGTTATTGTATCACTGGTTCCTCCAGACAACCAGGAGGATATGGAGAAACTGCCAGGGAACCTATTAATAGAGAGTTTATAAGCCATATTGCTGATCTACGAGCCTGTTATCATGTCTCTCAAATATTTCTGACCCTTATTCTCATTCTGAAACTCTGAGATCAGGAAAGCGCAGGGCTC